>NW_024881321.1:24081697-24086697 GCF_018691265.1 Tyto alba
CTCACTGAAGAGAGCTGTTAAGTGCACTGAAGTAAGAGATTAACATATTTAATCTAATTACTGAAGAATTCCTCCACATAAATCATCTGTGTGTGTGTGTGTGTGTGTGTGTGCATGTCTGCGTGGGTGGGTGTGTGCTTTGAAAATGTAAAGATTAAAAAAAAAAAAAAAAAAGAAAAAGAAAAACCACCAAAAAACAACATAAAAGAGTTTTAAGAAATGTGTGATGTGAAGAATGTGTCAGTATTCGTTCTGTTGAATTAAGCTGCCGTTTTCAGCACTGAGCATTTTTCTCTGGATTCCTACCATGGCATTTCCACCACCGGTTAAAAATCAAGGTAGAAGGAGGGGAAGACCTTGGTGCGCTGTTCACTGGGGAGGTTCTGAAGGGAAGGGGGAGCTGGGTAATAGGGGAGGTGGGGAACCTCGTAAAATGGTGCTTCTTTTCTCTTAAATTAGAACCATGAAACTGAACTGACAGCCATTTTATGTATATTTATGGGGCTGGTCATGAAAAAGAAATCCAAGGAAGCGTTGAAATTCACCCCATATAAACAGAACCAGAACAATTCCTACTGTGACCTCACCTTTTTAAACACAGCAAGCATTTGACTTGCTAGGAGTTGCCCATCAACATTTTAATCAATGCAAGTCATCCAGTTTTTGAAAGTGTGGGAATTAGAAGTGACAGGAGTGTGGTTTTTTGGTTTGTTTTTTTTTTTTTTTTTTTGCTTGTTTGTTTGTTTGTTTGGGTTTTTTTATTATTATTAACAATACATTCTCTACCCCACTGAAGAGATACATAAACTTTGTGTCCATTTTAAATTTTATGGGGCTATGCTATTATGCTGCTTTCTTTTTTTTTCTCTTTATCCTTACAGGAAATAAAATGTACGCTTGCTGCTCTACAGTAACTTTGGAACAGGACCTCAACAAAAAAATGCATATCTGGATGCTGCAGACGATCGCGTTTGCTTTAACATCACTAGTCCTTTCGTGGGCAGAAAGCATTGAGTATTATGGGGAAATCTGTGATAATGCGTGTCCTTGTGAGGAAAAGGACAGCATCTTAACAGTGAGCTGTGAAAACAGAGGGATCATAAGCCTTTTTGAGATCAGTCCACCAAGGTTCCCTGTCTACCACCTCTTGTTGTCTGGGAACCTTTTGAACAGGCTGTACCCAAACCAGTTTGTCAACTACACGGGGGCTTCAATTTTGCACCTCGGGAGCAATGACATACAAGATATTGAAACTGGGGCCTTTCATGGTCTGAGAGGTTTGAGAAGGCTGCACCTGAACAATAACAAGCTGGAACTTTTACGGGATGACACTTTCCTTGGACTAGAGAGTTTGGAGTACCTACAGGTCGATTATAATTACATTAGCATCATTGAACCCAATGCCTTCAGCAAACTGCATTTGCTGCAGGTGCTGATTCTCAATGATAACCTCCTCTCCAGTTTGCCCAACAACCTTTTCCGTTTTGTGCCCTTAACTCACCTGGACCTGAGGGGTAACCGGCTGAAGCTGTTGCCCTATGTGGGCCTTTTGCAGCACATGGATAAAGTGGTGGAGTTGCAGCTGGAGGAAAACCCCTGGAATTGCTCTTGTGAATTGATTGCTCTAAAGGATTGGCTGGACAGTATCTCCTACTCTGCTCTGGTGGGAGATGTGGTTTGTGAGACCCCTTTTCGCTTACATGGTCGAGACTTGGATGAAGTCTCCAAGCAGGAGCTCTGCCCTAGGAGGCTCATCTCGGATTACGAAATGAGACCGCAGACACCACTGAGCACCACAGGGTATTTCCACACTACCCCAGCCTCGGTCAACTCCGTGGCCACTTCTTCTTCAGCTGTTTACAAATCCCCCTTGAAGCCCCCCAAAGGGACCCGCCAACCCAACAAGACAAGGGTGCGCCCCACCTCCCGTCTGCCCTCAAAAGACCTGGGATACAGCAACTATGGCCCCAGCATTGCCTACCAGACCAAATCCCCGGTGCCTTTGGAGTGCCCCACTGCCTGCACTTGCAACTTGCAGATTTCTGACCTGGGCCTCAATGTCAATTGTCAGGAGAGGAAGATTGAGAGCATTTCTGAACTTCAGCCCAAACCCTATAATCCTAAGAAGATGTACCTGACAGAAAACTACATTGCTCTGGTACGCAGGGCAGATTTTGTGGATGCCACTGGGCTGGATTTGCTTCATCTGGGCAATAATCGGATCTCAGTCATTCAGGATCGGGCTTTTGGGGATTTAACTAATTTGCGAAGGCTCTACCTGAATGGGAACCGGATTGAACGGCTGAGCCCGGAGCTATTCTATGGGCTGCAAAGCCTGCAGTACCTCTTCCTGCAGTACAACGTCATCCGGGAGATAGAGGCGGGCACCTTTGACTCTGTACCCAACCTTCAGCTCTTGTTTTTGAACAACAATCTGCTGAGGTCTTTGCCGGGGAACATCTTTTCTGGTCTGTCTCTCTACAGGCTGAGCCTGCGGAGCAACCACTTCTCCTACCTTCCAGTGAGCGGGGTGCTGGACCAGCTGAAATCCCTGCTGCAGATCGACCTGCACGAGAACCCTTGGGACTGCACCTGCGACGTGGTGGGCATGAAACTCTGGCTGGAGCAGCTCAACACCGGTGTCCTGGTGGACCAGGTTATCTGCGAGTCCCCTAAGAAGTTTGCCCAGAGCGATATGCGAGCGGTCCGGGCGGAGCTGCTGTGCCCCGACTACTCGGACATCGTCGTCTCCACACCCACGCCGTCCCCGGGCCAGCTGCCGGCCAGGACCACCCCCTCCTCCTCCACCGTGCGCCTCAACGGCACGGCGGGGGCGGGCGGCTCCGCGCCCGCGGGCGGCGCCGGCGGCGGCAGCTCCTCGGTGCCGCTCTCGGTGCTGATCCTCAGCCTGCTGCTGGTCTTCATCATGTCCGTCTTCGTGGCGGCGGGGCTCTTCGTCCTGGTGATGAAGCGCCGCAAGAAGGGCCAGGGCGACCACGCCAGCGCCAACAACTCCGACGTGAGCTCCTTCAACATGCAGTACAGCGTCTACAGCGGCGGCCACCACCACCACCACCACCACCCCCACCTCCAGCAGCACCCGCCCCACCGCGGCGGCGGCGGCGGCGGCGGGGGAGGCGGCGGGGGCGCGGCGCTGCCCAAAGTGAAGACCCCCGCCGGCCACGTCTACGAGTACATCCCGCACCCCCTGGGCCACATGTGCAAAAACCCCATCTACCGCTCCCGGGAGGGCAACGCGGGCGAGGATTACAAAGACCTCCACGAGCTCAAGGTCACCTACAGCAGCCACCCCCTGCAAGCCGGGGGGGTCGCGCCTCCCCCCCCGCCGCCCCCGCCTCCTCCGGCGCCCGGCGGGGAGGATGCGCCTGTGCGCAGCCCCGCGTACAGCGTGAGCACCATCGAGCCGCGGGAGGAGCTGCTCTCCCCGGTGCAAGACGCCGATCGCTTTTACAGGGGCATTTTGGAGCCCGAGAAACACTCCTCCTCCTCCACGCTGGGCGCACCCGGCTCCACCCTCCCCGACTACCCCAAGCTCCCCGCCGCCTACACCTACTCCCCCAACTATGACCTTAGGCGCGCCCACCAGTACTTGCACCCGGGGCCGGGGGACGGCAGGCTCCGGGAGACGGTGCTCTACAGCCCCCCGAGTACTGTCTATGTAGAGCCCAACAGGAACGAGTACCTGGAGCTAAAAGCAAAACTAAACGCAGAGCCGGACTACCTCGAAGTGCTGGAAAAAACAGACCACATTCAGCCAGTTCTGAGAAAGAGCCCCCAACCCCCGCACCCCCCCTCACCGCTCCCCCCCCACCCCGCCAGCCACAGCAGCTCCTTCTCTAGAGTATTTGTATTTAACAACCACACGCAAAACAAAGAAACGTAAATGCTGACCTCCCCCCACCTCGCCCCCTTCCTTTTTCCCCCCTTTTAATTCATTTTATTGTAGGGTGAAGTGCCTTGGCACAGGATTTTTCAGCTTTGGGGAATGATTCTGAAAGGGTGTGCTGTTTATTTTATTTTCAGGTTGTTTTTTGTTTGGTCGGGTTTGGTGGTTTTTTTTTGTTTGTTTGTTTTTGGTTTTGTTTTTGTTTTTTTTTTTTTTTCTTTTACTGTGTTTGGCAGTAGGAAACCACCTATTGTGTAAATTGGGCACAACACTGGCATTGTGCATGTGTCCACATGTGTTTGGGGAAGCGTCAGGAGAGTCTTGTCAGGTCATATTCAGGTTACCAGTACAAAAGTCACCGTCACTTTTTTGTTGTTGCTATTGTTGTTTTGTACAGACATTGTTTAATTTTGTTTCTGGTTGAAGAGTACAGCGCACATTTTCCCCTTTTAGCCATGGGTGAGTCTAAATGGCTTTTATGGAGAGATTAGCACACCCCGACTTTAATACAAGGTTTCCTTTTTTTAAGGATGTGTTTGTATGCTTTCTGGACTTTTGAATTAAAAAATATATTATGATCTTTAAAAGGATCACTGTAGATGTGGACAAATCATTAAAGAGTGCAGAGATATATGATCCATAACTGGTTAGTGAAAATAACTTATTGATGAAATATAAAAAATATTTTATTGTAGCACCTATTTTTATATGCACATTAGCATTTCTCTTTCCTTCACTATTTTAGGACCTAATCTTGCAAATTCTTACTCACTTGAGTATCTCTACTTGTGAAAGAAGTCCCAGTTTAGGCCTTCATCCTGCAGGCACTTAAGCACATGAACAACTTTACCAATGCGTGTAGTCCTGTAGACTCACTCATTGAGCGAAGTTAGTTAAATGCCCAAAAGATTAGGATAGAGAATGCAGAATTATTCTTACAAGTAAAACTACTGGGATGTTTAAGTGTTTCTTCTTTTTTTCAGGATGGGGTCCAAAATCTGTGGGTTGCTTTAAAGTGTTGCACTACATTGAGAGCTTTTTTTCCAAAGCTGATGTAGTATCAGAAGGACCTTTGAAGTCATTACAGATAATG
>NW_024881321.1:26689197-26789197 GCF_018691265.1 Tyto alba
GTCTGCCTGCGAAGGTGTTGGGGTTGTTTTCTTGTTGCAATTTTATTTTCCTGCTTTTCCCTACAACCTTGTCCCTATTGCGTCTTTGGGGCTGAATGAATAAAAATATGTCTGGGGCAGATAATCCTTTAGCAATCAGAAAGCACGACAAAAAGAGAGAAATGATATGGGAAGGCATGATCTTGGGCTGCTTAAATTGGACTGCTTGAGCCCTCAAGAAAGATTTCTGTTTTGCCACTGGTACTTTGCTGTTGTGTTCTGCTGTTTGTGGAGTGAATTAGATGCCCCTCGGTTTGCTTGCTTCCTTTTTAAAGTTGGAAGCAGTAGATTTATCTTCCTTGAGGTGAAATAAAGCTGCAGTTATTCACTGTGCAGTATTTAGCACTTTACATGAGGAATGATGAGTGTTGAAAAACTCAGGACGGTGAGGATGTAGTTCACAAAAATATGGGGAAGGTTGTTCCACGCTGCCAGTGCGGAACAGACCAGATCTCTGCATAGCCACCTCGGTGCCTTCGGACACACACGTCTGGCCCGCTGACGTGCTTTGGGGCCCTTAAGGCAGGAGAGTAAAGGGCCTGTGGGGGTAACTATTCCACAGACACCTTTGTCCCTCAGGTTCACCAATTCTCTGGTGTTCCTGTGCTCTTTTTAAAAAAATTCTCTTCAGGTTCCTCATCGGTTATATCAAATCATGAAATCTCTCCTGTGAGCCACAGATCCTTCGAATATGTAGCCATGCTTTCCCTTCGCTCACTGTTACTCCATCAGCTTGGAGACAGAGTGGTAAGATATGCCCTGTCTCATTAAAAAAAAATAAAAAAAAAATAAAAAAAAATTCCTGTGAATTTCAGACTTCTAGTAACTTTGGGGAAACACTTGTTGCTTTGAGCTCATGGAGAAGTTTTATCGTCTCATTTATTTTCTGAACGTACAGTGCAAAGTTGTCACACAATTTTTAAGTAATCTCAGTATTTGCAAGTTTCTGTTAACGTGTATCAGTACAGAAAGACTCATGGTAGTTAAATACTTAATGGTAGTTCAAAATTACTCTGCAGTTTCTTGCTAAGCTCCATAAGTAGCATCTACCTTTATGGTTAAGGAGTACATGCTTTATGCAAGTATGAGTTATTTTTTCTGAGCTTCCTATTACAAGTTTTCTGTTTTCATTGTGGTTTATCTGCCTTGCTATTAGTTGGTGTATTAACTTCTGAGCAGTTCTGTGTGTAGCTATTCATGTTACTCGGTTGTTGGACTAGGATTGCTTTAAGGTGTGTTTTGGAGTATGCTCTTCTTGTTATGGTGCTGAGACGTTGTGTAGTAACTGTTCATACAGCGTATGCTCTTGTTAATGTGAAAGCTATGCATTTGCAAGCCGGTGCAATGTTGGAAGTTTAATTAAAGCAATCAACGTAACAGGTTTCAGAATGATTTCTTTTTTTTTTTTTTTTTTTTCTTTTTTTATTCTGTTCTTTTTTTTTCCACCATACTGACTTGGTTAAGGAAGCAATTTTTTACTGTTATGAAAGTGTGGTCTGTCAGATGGCTGTTTTAAAGACTTCAAAGAACTTTAATTACAGTCTTATTTCTGAAGAAACATTGTGTTTTCAAAAGATTTTGCATCAATGTCTTGATAATATGATGGAAAATAACAATACGCAGTATGGTTTATGTGTTTTGATTTAACGGTAGTCATATGTTTTCATTTGTCATTTGTTTAAAAGCTACTTTCTAGCTAGGACTGTTGAAACTTGATAAACTGAAGAGGTGGTATGTATGGACCGATGCAAAGAGTCGAAGAATCTGTTTAAATTAGAAAGGCTATGTATACAAAGGTACCTCTCTGTTGAATGGAGCTACAAAGCCAGACTTGTTAGATAACTTTTGAAAAATTATTTATACTGGCACTCACTTTTGAATGGAGAAGGTAGAAGTTACAGATTTAAAAAGCTGTCAGTTTTTTTGCTGTAAGGCAAGGTTTTTCTACAGTATTTTGTTGCATGTGAAATGTGTTGAAGTTGGTAATAATGTGATTACAGTTGTCTGCTATGCTTTTACAATGCTGAATTGTTCAGTGTAATTATATAGTACGTGTAATCATCCTGCTGCATCTGACATCTTGTCTGATCACCAAATTCTGGTGCTGTGACCTACATTGGAGTACAGCATATAAAGTTGTTTTCCAACATAGTTTGTCAAAGTGAATCCTCAATAGAAGAACTTTGGCTGGGAGTGGCATGAAGAAGAAAGTTTTAAGTGTATGTAATACGCTGCTGCGGGCTTGATTCTGTGCATCAGCAACAAGCAGCGTGGGTAGCAGTAGCCTGTGGTGTGTGCTGGGCTGTCCTTGTAAAATCTGCCCTCATGTAGAGCTGCCGTGGAGTCTCCTGCCTGTGAAGAAGAGTTGAACTGTCAGACTCGCACTGCCATGACCCACCACTCACGAGCACTGAGTGGAGCTCTTGAGGACTTTGCAGGAAATGTTTTGCTGTAGGAAAATCTGTCACTTGAAAGTCAATACGAAAGAGAAAAATCACAGCACATAGTTGCTAGCAATACTTGTTTAAACTCCAACCATGATTTCAATGACTTACAGCATCTTAGGGGAAGACATGAAAATGAAACATCGAAGTTGAAGGTGGAGCGTGTCCTTGTCTCAAAGTTTTCTGAATGAAAGTGAATGTCTGACTGTTTAAAAGTAATTGATGTGTCTGATTTCTGCCTTTCCACTTCTAGCTGATCTAGAGATTTTGAAAGGTGTAGGGTATGGGGGTTTTGTGGGTTGTAGTCTTGTTTGGGTTTGTTGTTGTTGTTTTTGTTGTTTTTTTTTGTTTGTTTGGTTTGGTTTTATTAGATGCTGAATAATAGTGTATGTAGAGAAAGACAAGAAGTGTTCTGGTAAAGCGTCCAGCTGTAAAGATGTTGAATTCTAAATATTGTGTAAGAAGTTGGTGAGCTTTGTTCTCCTGTGCAGATGATGAACGAGGTGAGACTCTGGCAACACAGAGACACCGTAGTGAAAGTAACTGAAATGAAAGCAGAAGCAAACCCTTCATTTTGAAGGTCAGGAGTCACTTGAAATTGTGCTTTGATGAATGGGCTTCATACTGGCATAATACAGAGGCATTGAATGAAGAAAGCTAGCAAACATAACACAGTTGCTTGTAGCTCAAAGATGTTAATAATAATAATAATAATAATAAAAATAAGCTCAGTAGTCACTCATGCAATTGAGCTATTAGTCCATGTCAGATGTTCCCAAGATACTCTTTCTGAATGTTTTGCTTTCCTTTAAGTAGCTCTAAAATGTAATGAAAGATTGACAGAACAGTGGAAAATCCTCCTGACCGAATCTGTATCGAAGCACTTGTTAATTAATGCCGCTTTTTACTGTTTCTCTACTGCTGTCACTGAGTTGTGTGAAGAAAGTGCCTATAGACCAGGGGGCAAATGGGCATTCACAGGCACCTCGTGTGGTTGTCTCAGGAGTGTAAAAACAGGAATAGCCTTACTGAAATCAATAGTATAAGCAATGCAAATTTGTGAAATCTGAATTGGACCATTAGATATTAATTCACTCCTGATCTCAGTGATGACAATGAAGATGGACATGGAATTTCATGTAAACTTTGTACTTTTCTTGTTTTAGCACTGCTGTAGTAGTATCCTCCACATGGTGTGTGACTACTGCTCACCTCTGTTTGCGATATCAGTAACTGCAGCATCGAGACTCTCTGGTCACCTCCCATTGCAACCTCCCTTATTTTCCCCTTGTGAGTGCATGGTGCATGCTAATAAACCGGTGTATGCATTTAGGTAGGAGGAAGTACAGCTTTTCTAAGACCTGGCTTTGCCATCGCTTTTGTGCATGTTTATTGGTTTGTATGTGACTGATGCCGTTAAAGGGAATACAATTTATATATGCACGTTTAAACCTAAAGCTGCTGTTTGTAAGATCGGGGTCTTTGAGGAGAAATAGCATGTTTTTAAAGCTTATAAATAATTAATTTTTGACTGACAGTTTTAAATCTCAGCATCTGGAGTTTCCCGATGTGACTTTATGGTAGAGTATCTTGGGTAGAGGGACTTTAAAATAGAAAAGGCAACGCTTTAATAATTAGTGTAATGATGAATTTCAGCATATTGTACTCTAATCATCCCTTTTCTTTCTGTTGTCACTCTGATTTATAATCAAAAAGCATACCTAAAGCTATAATATTTTCTATGCTTCTAAGTGCTAATGTGTTAAACTGTTCTAATGCTGTATCAGTACTTATTTCATCATATGCTACTGTGAAATACTCCTGAGATTAGGTGGTGTTCAGACACCAGAGAGGTCAAGCACTATGTTAAAAGCTCAGGCCATTCATTTTATATTACTGCAATAAAGAATGTATTCATTTCATTTATATTACCACTTGGCTCTCATAAAAGGTCAGTTTCAGCTGAATGTACAATTACTTGCAAATGGCAAATCTTATAACAAGTGATCAACAATAAAAGCTTTTCTGGGTAATTTGTCTTTAAAATTACCACCTGCCATTTCTTTTGAATGACTTGAGCATCTTGCAGTATCACTCGGAGATCTCTGTTCTTATTCCCCACCATACATGTAAGAAACTATGCATACTAATCTTCCTTTCTGCTTAGTAAAGTAAAAATGCATAATTACATTAAAGTTTCTAGTTGAAATAACAAGCATGGTGCTTAAAACTCCATTATGGTATCAAAGTATCAGCACTCCCATTACTAGCAAAATGAAATTACGTTTTCAATGAACTATGACTGTATGCTCCCCTTCGTACCTGGTTAATGGGTGCTATCTCCCTGGGAAGGGAACCTTCGTTCTGTGGTTTTGACTGTTCATACTACCAGGCATAATTATTTTAGCAGCTTAAATATGTGTAAAAGAATTAACACTTCTCCACAAATTCCTAAGAACAGCATATAAAGGTTGGTGTTTAAAGGCAGAATAGTTATTATGCTAAACAGAGAGAATACATTACAAGATGCAAAAGGAATTTAAAATGTGTTGCAGATGGCAGGAAAACATATGCCTGGTAAAATTCTTCACACTTTATTCCTCTGTATGTAAAAAACAGCCTAAAACCTACTGAAACTAAGGTTTGATTTCTTCACTACTTACTGCTCCAGAGCTCCTGCACACATGCAAAAAATAAGCTTCCCTAACAAGAAGTTTTTTAGCTCTTGTTATAGGAGTCCGTCACAAAGACCACCAGCTCTCTCCGATGAGCCTCTTTCGGCTAACGTGACCTTTTCCTTCCTGCAAAGCAAAACAACGGTACTTGTTTGTGTTGAGCGATTGCAAAACACAGAGGACACACGGGATTTGAAGGCAGGTGCCGCGAAAGAGGCACCTGAGCTGCTGCTGACTGCAAGGGCAGCAGCAATTCGGGCCCTACTGTTACGCCCGGTGGAGCGAGTCTCCGGTGAGCAAAGACAGGGGTTATTAATAGTGCTGGGAGGGTTTGCGTCCCACCAGCCTGCTGTAGAAACCTGGGTGCCCAGGAGGAGGCTCTACAGCACAGCGCCAGCCCCGGGATGGAGACCTGCCGGCTGCCTGTCCTGCCCTTGATCTTCAGGGCTCGGGACAGGAGCTGCTTGTGATCCGTCAAAAAGAAGCAGCGAGGGCTGATACTTCAAATGCAAACAGCAAATTGGTCTCCGGCTTGCTTAGCCTGCGAGGTCTGTCACCTTGCGCTTCTAATGGCCTTTTAACCGTGTCTCCAGCTGAGCAGCAGATGTAAAGGGTACTGAGCATCCTAAGCTGGGTTTTTTTATTCCTCCTGCAAAAAGCATTTCTACAGAGGCTCGACTAACAATGTAGCCTTGGACCTGCTCGCTGACTTGTTGGGTTTAAAATAGCAGGGCAAATCTCCTGAAATAAGTGGAAGTCTTGACTGCTTTTAAAAGGTGCCTTGATGGGCTGTTACATTAAATTAAGTACGTTTACAGAATAGCACAGTCATAGCTGTACGTGTGCATGTGTGTGTGTGCAGGGGTAAAATCATGGCTTTTACCTGAAGTGGCCTCGGACTCCCATTTAAGCAATGAGTTAGAGAAGCTGCACATTACCAGGATAAGTATTTGCAAACCAAGATGAAACTTTTTTTTTATGGGCCCAGTCTGAAAAATGTATGTGCAAACACACATGAATAAAAACATATGCACAATAAAAAACTACACAGGGCTCAGTTCATATATGTCAGAAATATCAAAGGCTAAATCAGCCATGCTAATCCTACCCTGTTTAGCGAGTCCAATTAGTTCAAGCCTGCTGCTTGACTAAACAGTAGCTAATGTAACCTGCCCTCTAAGTCAAAAGCTAGACCTCTCTGTTGCCAGAAACAGATTCTTTGTCAGTCTCTGTAGCTGTAGCTCTTGCCATGTCAATGATGGTAGCCACATATTTCTCTGATATTTTTGGCCATGTCCCTCTGACTTGTGTATTGAATTTCTAAAATACTAGAGACTATGGGGACACCTGTCTGACTTTTATCCGAGTTTTTCTTGGAGGGAAGTCAATGCATGGGATGAGGCTTTTGCACATCTGGGTATCAGACTGTAGTATGGTGTAGTGTGAGCATGTACATGGATACTGCTCTGCTTGTGAGAACTATGGAGGTATGTAGAAGTACTCCAGATCTGGCAAAATACAGTCTGTGAATGCCTCACTACAGTTCTCATGTCATATGTCAGCGGTTGGCTTTTGAGTTACAGTATCCCTTATGACCTCAGAGTTTTCCTTTGAGAGTCTATAAGCAGTAATTAATACAGGAGATTAAAATGTCTTTCTTAAACAGAATTATTTTTTAAGAAGTGAAGGATAATACTAGGGAAAGGATCTTTATGCACAGTTACTCTGCCAAAAGTCCAATGGTGCTGACTGATGGTCACAGCCAAGGAGGCTCCCCTCAGGTCCTGTGTACATTTTCTGTATGTTATTTTAAATTCAGGATTCAGTTTCCTATCCAGGAAATGTTTCTGTTTGATCTGCTGTCATCTAACTTTCATTCTTTTCTGGTGATTCCAATCAAGTAATAGAGGTAACATGTTGGATAAAATATTGGTATTTATGGTTGCAGCATTTAAATCCAGAAGAACCATTTCTCTTGCCCAGGAGATGCCACATTGATATGTGTTTTAGTTTTGGATTGTCTTTTGTGAAAGTAGCAGTGTGTGTCTTTGGAGTCCAAATACACAGATCTAGATGGAGGTGATGAGGCCAGCAAAAAAATGACTAAGAACTGGGCAGGGAATATAGGGTAAGATGGATTGGTGAAGGGACTGTTATTGGGAAATGAATGAAACACGAATGGGAGTACTTTCATTGCTCGAGTCAAATTGTATTCATGGTGTTAAGTATGGAGACCTTTAGCACAGTTAAAGCATTAGGAGAAGGGAAAAAGACTGGAAAAGTGCTCTCATGCTTTCCTGCAAGGATTTGGATGAACAGTATGCAAAGAAGGAAGGAGGGAGCAGAGATGCTCCATTGCTTTTTCTTTCAATGTCCTGCTTGCTCTTCGTCCATATGGTTTGTAGATTTCTCCCTTCTCTCGCTATCTAAGTGGTTAAATATCTCATCTCAAACAGATTGTGGCAACCTGACTGATCATGCTCCAAAATGGAAAAAGTTCCCCTCAAGATGTATTGGTGTTTCTGTTGTTGAATGGTTCCTTCAGAGCTTGTTGCTTTGCTAAGTGGGCAGTTCTCAATAATTCAAGCTCAGTATCTAATATGTAATTGTCTCATTCCAGAGAGAACAATGCAGCTTTTACATGGTTCTGTCTCTCATCATCATTTTACGTAACTATGTTCCATAACCTGAGAGAGCAAACTATGAGTTTCTGTCTTATACTTCTTTTAAACCCAAAAAAAGTTGTAAAAGGCTTGGGTCCAGACAACTGAAATATGTTTTCATTTACACGTCACCCCACTGCATCGGCATTGACTGTCAGTGAAGTTGAATGTTCCCTGTTTGGGCTTCAGGCTGCTTCCCTTGCACCTGGTCTAGCCGTCTGACACACCGACCTGGACTAGCAAGCTGATCTGATAGCTACACCACCAAAAAATGTCGTGAAATTACTCAAGACAACAGTATGTGGGAATGTGTGCCTAAACTCATGATGAGAAAGTGGGGCTCACCATTTGATGGTGGCTTTCAGGTAGATGTCTTTCTTACAATTATCATGAAACTACAAGAGGAAGACTGTCCGTCTTTTCTCATGGGGAAGCAAAATGCAATGCGGCAGTACTTATACAGTATAATTGAGAAGAAACTACCAGCACCTGAGCATTCTTGGCTATCATCCCCGCTTTTGGACTTGACTTTATAATGGCATCACCAAAATTTGACAAGCCATACTAGCAAAGTCATCTGTTCTCCAAAACTGAAGCAGCTGAACATCTGCCTGGGATGAGGGGTTATGCTGAGAGTGCTTCACTACCTTGGGGATCTCTGCTTCTTATCATGTCAATCAAGTGTGATAGTGTCCTGATTTTGTTTAGGACAGAGTTAATTTTCTTCTTATTAGCTGGTACAGTGCTGTATTTTGGATTTAGTACGAGAATAATGTTGATAACACACTGATGTTTTAGTTGCATTCAATTAGCGATTATCCTAAATCAAGGGGTTTCGCAGTTTTCCATCCTCTGTGAGCAAGGTGGTCAACAAGAAGCTGGGAGGGAGCACAGCCAGGACAACAGGCCTGAACTAGCCAAAGGGCTATTCCATACCATGGGATGTCATGCTCAGTATATAAATTGGGGGGAGTTGGCCAGGGGACTGGCTGGGCATCAGTCAGTGGGTGGTGAGCAATTGCATTGTGCATCACTGATCCGTCTTGTTTTTTATTTCTCTCTCTTTTTGTTATCTCCCTTTTCATTAATATTATTATATTTTATTTTAATTATTAAACTGTTCATAACTCATGAGTTTTACTTTTTTTCTTTTCTATTCTTCTCCCCATCCCACTGGAGGTAAGAGGAGTGAACAAGCGGCTGCGTGGTGCTTAGTTGCCAGTTGGGGTTAGACCACAACAGATAGTTAATATGGTCAGTTTAGTGGGTGTCTGCTGATTTTATGGCACATTTAAATTTGGGGTTTATGAGGCAGATGGTTTGGATTATTAGACCAAAAGTTTATACACTGCTATTTATTGTTGTTTTCATGTTTCAAATCTTTTATACACCTGAGGGTACCCATTCCCAGCTATATGCAGCTTTGACATATAAAATAAAATTGCTCACATAGTAGTGTTGAAATTTAAGTTGTTAAAAGCAATGGCAGGATGCTTCTTTTCATGTCATAAGTATCCAGTCATTAGTCAGCAGACTTCAGAAGCTGATTCACAATTTTTAAATGTCTTTTAATTTCTGAGTACTATCATTTTTAAATGTGTGCTTGTCCTTAAGAAGCTTAAACAATGCAGTGAGAAATCAAAGGCAAAGGATGATGAGCACCCAGTATCCAGTGACTAAACCTGATGTATTTTCCATCTTTTCTCTTAAACTGACATCATGTTTCACAGAGAAAGGAGCTGTAAGTACAAACAGTGACTGCATCTTATTTAGTTACACAAAATTGATTCACAGCATAAACACATAATATAAATATTTATTTCTCTGATATTAGCTTTTGGCTTTACAACTTCAATCTATAAGATAATACTGCATATGAACAATTTAGATTCCTTGGATGAAAATATCTATATATCATTTTGTCTGTCAGCATTATCTGTGTTGTAGAGAAATATGGAAAATACCTCTTGAACAGTTTCTGACTCAGATCATATTCTCTTTAACCAGTTAGAGTCATTACAATTTGCAGTATTCTTACCTGCTCCAAACTTTGCTTAACATGAATATGTTTAAAGCAGTTTCAAAAATGTAAAAGAAGATGCCAAAGCTGACTCAGAGTAGAAACTTCCTTAATAAAAATATTCTTTTTTTTATTTTGTGAACTAGTCTATCCTCTTCTAGCAGTCCAGCTGCAGAAATAAGCAGGGAAGACAGACCATACTAATTAAAATTGCAAAGTAGGTTTTGTTGGCTCAACAGAGATTTAGGTGTTTCGGAGCAGAAAATCAAAACCTAATTTAAAAATGAAGGTATTTAGAAGAGTGGCACAGGGGAGGTTTATTTATTGAATTGGTGAAAAGCCAGAAGCAATATTCCTTGACCGCTACTGTTCCAAGATGGTCTGTCATGCTGGTTATGGGCTGGCAATGAGCACTGTTAATTGAATACCTGGAACATAACTAAAATGCATTGATTAAATACAAACACCTGTCTTTGCAATGTAGCATGGCTGATGAAGTGAAAGGAGTCCCAGAAATGGCTTCCTGAAATCGAACGCTGAAATAGTGATTAGCTTGTTCTTAATGCTGATGTTCAGAAGTCCCATACCATTCTTTAACTGAGAACTCCAAAGCCTCTTTCTTCTTTAATTACTGAAACAGCATACGAAAAGCCATGTCTGAACTGACTGTAATCAGATTGGTTGTGGGGCACACGCACACTTCTGTTACTAGTTTTTTGAATTAAAAGCACCTGAACTTGATTTCTGCCTGTCTATCTCTATTGAATGCAGCTGATGGCAGAATTTGATTGAGAATTAATTGCAGGTTTTTTTACAAAAGTAAGTAGAGCAGTAAATGATCAACATTCAAAATTACAATTTAGTTGTGTGAAGCACTGAAGAAATAAAAAAAAAGGGACGGTCCTGTCTGCAAGAAGATTCCATTTTATATTTATGCCAGTATTTCTTCACGAGACTTACACAGTCATAATGTCATAGTTATGTACATACTGTTAAAGCTTTTTCTATTACATAAACAAGAAATGAAGTACAAATAAATATGCTGCTTAATTTTTTAATTGTCCTTTGAAAGGACACCAGCTCCATATCCCACTGAGATTACTACAATAATTGATAGATCCTTTGTGAAAGCATCTTTGTACCTTGTTAATTAGTAATTTAGAGTCTGAGTTTGCTTTTTAAAGCAGCTCCAGCTGGACACTGTAAATCATTGTCTAGAGCACAATCTATGCTCAGTATAGAAACTGTCCAAACCACAAGCTCTTTGCACTTTATATACCAAAATCTGGTTGCTGTCAAATACTTAAACACATAAATACAGATCATTGCTCGAGTGAGGCTTTTTCATATCTGATGAATGGGTTTAAATTGCTTTTCTGTCACTATTTGCCCAAGAGACTAATGACTTCTCTTCAACTGAGAAGAATGCACAGAAGTATTATGTCCAGAGTGTGTCATCATATGTATATACATTCATGTACCCATGTACCCGAACAGCCCTTTAGGTTCAAAAGGTCTGCTGAAATTGTATCATATATCAGACAGCTTTTTTCCAAGGTTTATTATAACACTGTGGATAATTTTTGGATTATAAGGGATGTCAAATTTTCTTTTTAAGACTTGCATAGTTTTCCTTTCATTGTTAGCTTTTTCTTCAAGTATTGTAATTTCCATTTTTTTGATGACAGGATGGTCACTGCCATTACCTTCATGCCTAATAGACCACTCAAGGTAAATCTACTTTTGACAGAAGAGGAAACTCTACAGAATTTCCCTGTCCTTTTTAGCTGAAACACCAGCAAAAATCAAACTCAAGATGAAGAAAATTCTATAGTTAAAAGCAGATTCATCCAGATTTCAGTCTGTAATACTGAACAAATCTGATGTGGGTCCATAAACTTCAGTTGGGCTAAAGATTCATATGTGTAACTGCTATTGATTTATATACTTTTAGGTTATATTTTAATAGTCTTTTCGACGTCATTATTACAATTATTGTACAGCACAGGCAATAAACCTTTCTAGAAAGACTAATGGAGTTGGCAAATTAAGATCGTCATCATATTAATGGCTGATACATAAGTCCTAATCTTTTTGTTTCATTCTGTGGCTTTCCTGAAGTTGGGAACTGTTCAAACTGTTGCATGCAATGATTGTTCAGATGAGTCATGCAGAAAGGACTGATACAGTAGATTAAAACTTCTCAAAATGGTACTTAGAATTTCTTTACCTTTGTGTTAATTCAATATAGAGATATAGAGGTACAGTCTTAATTGATTTAAATTAGCAAATATGAGATGTGTTATTTACCATTTTCAACAATAAGCATCTTGGGAAGATGATAGTAACAGCTATCAGCCACGTTTTCTGATTAATAGATATTTATATTTTTGATGCTCTCATACGAAAGGCAGATTTATAAACATTACTGTTGTGGATTGATGCTCCAGTTCACCCGCAGTGCTTATCGTAGGGGTCGGATTGGCTGCAGTGTCTGTCGCCTGAGTTGGAGTGGCTGCAGTGCCTGGTGGGGGTGTCAGACTGGTTGCAGTGCTGGTTGTTTTGCTCGCAGATGCAGAGACATCTTCCTTTTGAGGATACTGCATGGTGGCAAGCAGGGTTCAGTAGGCATGGGCCAGGCCCCAGCATGTTGCAATGAGCTGCATCTCTCTTGAGGTGTCAGGATGACAGCACACCTTTTCTAAATATTTTACTAATTTCTCAGGATCCCGCACTTGTTCAGTGGTGAAGTTCCAAAACATTGGAGATCCCCACTGTCCTAGGTACTTGCCCGTGCTACCCCACACTCCCAACCACTCATAACTCTGCAACCCTGGGGTAGACCTCTGGGTGGTATTCAGAAACGGTTGTTTAACCCGAAACAGAACCTGAACCACATTCAGGAACACTACAGCTTCCAGAAACAAGACAACAACGTTAATATGAGCATTCCATGGATACTCAGAGTCCTCAGCATTCTCAAGTATACTTGCAAGTAGCTTGGAAAAGGGGAAGATGGAAAAAGGTATCTCCCCCTTGGGTGGGCTTTCCGAGGAGAAAAGGTGGAGGGTGTAGTTACTAACCCACTCCAGTAGGTGCCCCATAACTCCCAGGACCAAAGATTTTATCATGCCATAAATTAGAGTTACATAATACAGCAAGGCAAAAATCTTAATCCAATTCCCACGGGTAATAAGCAACAACATGGGGACTACATATGGTAAGTAATGTGATGTATAACACAACTGCAGCAACAAACCCCACGATTTTAGGAGCCAAGCAAATGACATTATAACAGGACAGGCAGTCGGCATTATAACAAACTTGATAGTACCCACAGATCAAATCTGTTATTATCTCAACCCTTCATGCCCCACGTTGGGCACCAAAAAGGACTGTTGTGGTTTGAGCCTACTCAGCAGCTAAATGCCACACAGCCGCTCACCCACCCTCCCCCCAATTTGGGAATGGGGAGGGAATCGGAGGGGCAAAGGGAGACTCACAGGTTGAGAATAAAACAGTTTAAAAATAGTAACAGAACAATACGGTGACAGCAGTATCAACTGGTAACGTACCATACAGCTGCTCACCTCCCACCAGCTCCCAGCCAGCAATCCCCAACACAAAGGCCCCACAGCCACACTCCCAGAAGTGGCAGCCTCTCCCAGCCCTCTCCTGCCTTTATATAGTGAGCGCAATGTCACGTGACATGGACTATCGGCCAATCGGGGCCCAGCCCTCCAGCTGTGCTCCCCCCGCCCCCGCACACAGGTGAGGGCACTGGGACCTGGGGAGCCCCTGGGGTCTCAGGGGGCTGCAGCTCCTCCCGCTGCCCGACCAACGGGAGCTCTAGGCCAGCCCCAACCAGGACAATTACTAATATTTATACCACAAATATTTGTCTCATTTTTATTTCACCATGCTGTGATCTGCAAGTGCTAATAATTTGCACCCCTTTGGAGCAAAGGTACTTACTAAGTTGTGTTAGATATAGCAGGAACTCAATATTCAAACAAATTTTTGTTGAAAAAATATTTTGATCGGTCTAATTTTACAAGAGCTGCATGCATGCCTTTTAACAGTGAGGAGGTAATTTGCAAAGGCAAGCTAAAAAATATATTCTGAATATTTTCTCACTTGCTTGTGGGAGACTTCTTCCTTTTCTTTCTAAATCATTCTTTTCTGTTCTGCCCAGAATATTTTTTTGTTTATGCTACACAGACACATAAATACCTCTACATTTCAAAAGAAGAAAAAAAACCCAGGTAATTAATTTTTTACCTATACTTGTGTTTGCTGGAATACTTACTGCTTCCACAAAGAGTTAAGCCGTCATTGTATTTACTGATACGGCCCCTTATGTTTAGACAGCTTCCTGTGTTGCAGGATAGTTTTCATATAGGTACTTAAGGTTATAAGATACAACTCACAAGGAGAGTTAATCACAACAACTGAGTAATCAGTCAATTAATCTAACCTAGGAGAAAAGCGCTGAGAGTGATGCTGATGAGTGAGAGAGTTGAGTCCTCACTCCTCACTTTTCGGGAGAACATCTTCAAGGCCCTCTTTGGAGGGATACATGGGATCTTTCCTTTTAAAGTGATTACACTGTGAATAAATAATAGCATATTCACTAAGCCAGAGAGGGTGTTTGTTTTTGTGCCTGTTTGTTAGCATATTGGAGGACACTGTTTTGAAAGAACTGAAACATTCTCTCCAGCTCCAGTCCAACCAATGCATAAATATTTTTGTGTAAGGTAGCTAGTGGAAAACAGACTGAAATCAGCAATCTGGATCTGCAACCCCTCTGTGAGGTGAGGGTAGGCTGCACTCAGCTAGATAATTTCTTCACTCTGTTTATGCCCAAGAAATAATTATTGCATGCAAAGTAGAAGTATTGTAATAGAACAGATTGAGAGCAGGTTGTAAAAATTATTTTTCTTTGCCAAGGAGCACCCTGTCTATAGTAAACTTATTTAAACATAAGCTAAGTTTGAAGTAGGCTAGCATTGGTATTTGATCTTGAAGCATTTCTTAATAAAAAACTTAATCAACTTGAAAATCGGTCAGCGGAAGGTTTTTTTTTCCCTTATTTTTTCCCTCTTGTTGAATATAAACAATTCCAATTTTCTTCCTGTGCTGATAATGTTATTTAAATTATTGGTAATCAAATACTAGATTGCAAGCAGTCAGCAATAATCTAAAAGATGTTTGACAAGCATATGGCATAGTCTTCCATGAGATTTGATGGGAAACTCATTGCTTTTGCCATTATATCCTAAATTAGACAAAGTACGATGAATTGTGTGTTCCTGTCACCTTGTTATGATTTGTCAGTAGCGGTAGCAGGCCTTTTTTGTTTAAGTATCTAAAGGAACATACTACAGTGAAAACAAGCATCTACATCTTGAAATGTGAGGTTCTGTAGGGGCCAATTTGGATTAACATGGTTCCCAGTGTGGGTGGCTGCTGGCCCTTTAGCTCGTGGATTCCCAGGTGACCCAGTCCCTTTTGATATATCAGTTTTGCTCCAGACAAGCACACAGCCTCAGAAGGTATTATTTCCTGTTCCTGCTGGACAGAATCCTCAAAAATTGATGCCGAGTTGACATGAGAGCCTACATAGAAATGTTTTCTGTTTCCTGAAAGAATGAGTCTTTTGTGAAAAAGCAGCAGGTGTAACTATTGGAATTGCACGTCGATAATGTTAAGGGTGAATTTTAGTAGGTTGTAGTTCCAAAAATGGGTTGATTCTTCCTCAAATATGTGCATGAAACAGAAAGCATTCTTGAAAGATGTTTTTGTTAGTGGGAGTGGGTAGTAATGCAGAGCAGTTCCTCATAGACCCTTGCTAAAGGGTTTAACAATTTGCATCCTATAAATATGTATTTTTAAGAATAATGCTGTAAAAACAAGCAAAAAAATATTCCATGGAGAGCCAGCAGCAGAAATCTGTGTTCTCTGGTGAAGATGAAGCTATTCTCCTTCTAAGGTGTTCCATGAAGGTTAAGGTAGAAGAGAGAGATCCTGAATATCTGGTGGGTTCTGTCTATTTCCACTAGAAGTTTTATTTGCTTTCTGACCCTAGATACAAACTTGGCAGTGGGAATAATAGCAGCTTTAAAATTTTTTCAAGGCGAAATAGCTTGACTTCAAAAGCACCTTATAAGGTTTTAAAAGTATTACTGTCCAACCAAATAATTTGATATAAAACTGAGCTCGAAGTTGCTGTTGGAAACCACGAGGGTAATGAGTCAGTTTCTAAAAAAAAAAGGTTCATTCTTTTTTAATTGGTCTGCTTTTCAAGAAATCCAGGGGCCGCTCATCAAAATGCAAGGGGTGTTCCAAATATCATAAAGATTAAGGAAATTAAGTTCTGATGAATTCTATATACCTGACATGATGAATCTATCGATTGTACACTGCTGACCTTCACTAGTGAGTTTCCCTACATCTTCAAATGTCTTCTTGCATGAAAAACAACACAAACATCAATTTAAGCAGTATATAAATATGAACTGAAGTAAGTACTTAAAATGAAAATTTAACAAGACCAAAAACATTTTGTCAAGATTATTTCAGGGAACAGTTTAAACAAATGAGAACATCTTTCCTTTGTGATTAACACCATTATATTTGCATTCATTCAGGACATTATATTCATTCAGGACATTATATTCACGCAGGACTTACACAGCAATTTTCAGAGGATCTTTGTAACAACAAAATGAGAAAAACAACCACAGACATAGAACTAATAATATATCTGATATTTTCAGAGAAAGCATGCTGCAGAGTAGTCTGGGAAGAGTGGATTATGTCTCCATTCAGCTTGCTGCAGAATTGTGATGTAGGAAGATGTAGGAAACTAGAGAAGCATTTCTTGTGCCGTTACATAGGTATAACCATGGCTGAGGAGTTGGATATTTGGTGGAATACTGCTGGGTGGATTACAGGGCTTTCTGAGATTGTTTTTTTGCTTTCACTTTAAGAATGAATTCTCTCCTTATTGACATAAATCCCAAAAATAAAACTGGGATCAAACCTCCGTTACTAAGAGTTTTATAGTCATTTGGTAGGAGCTTAGTTAATACTAAGCTCAAAAATGAATATGACACATTTACCACGTGTCTTTGACTATGTGTTCCTGAGTGACTAACAATTGCATCAGTCCCATGTGATGTCTTTCTGAAAGCCCCTGCCCTTAGACTCTTCCCCTTCTCTTCCTTTGGTCCTTCCATAAACTTCTCATAAGTTTTCAGCATCTCCACAACCCCCTTAGCACATCTCAAAAGAATTGATACAGTCTCAAAATGCTCTTCCCTCTGCACCCATCCTGTAAGAAGTCCTTTACTTCTGTAGACAGTTACCCTATTTCATGTGAACATCATCCTGGGGAGACAGTTTCTTTCTCTGACTTATTTTTGATCTCATATTAGATACAAGAATCTCATCAAGAAATCATTCTCCTTGGGCAGTAAGGAGTAGCTGACTCAGTGTCCTCTGATTTTCACTGACTAGTTTACTGGAGTTCCTTCACCTATATTGTTTCATTTGTCCTTGCCAGGAGTTAGTATTTAATTTGTGTTGCCTTTATTATAAAGATAACCTGACAGTAAATCTCTAGAAGCTTCATTCCATGTCAGTTTTTTCCAGTTGCTCAATCTTTTACTAATAGTCTGTTGCTTTTTGGTTCTCCCCCTGCCCCGCCTTTTTCAAATTATTGTAATATTCTGCTTCTGCAACTCCAAACAGTAGTTTTATCTGGCAGTTACTTCAAAAGAAGTATCACTGAGTGTGGTCTTCATACATTCATGATTTAGCCTCCTTTCAGTGCATTTTCTGTCAGCCTTTTTTGGGAGGTCTTTCTTACCTTGTCAGGCACAAGCTTGGTTTTATCTGTATTTTAGAAATCATATGAGCATATGGTCCATCATTGCAGCTCTTCTTGACTGGTGGATACACTGCTGATTTTTCCCAAAGTCTGACAAAACTGTTGGATTTTAATAGGGCCAGGACTTCTTTCTTTGCCTGGAATTTTCTTTTCTGAACTGTCTATTTTGGGAGATTTTAATTATTTGCTCAGTAGGTAAACCAATATGTAAGAAACTTTTTATCCTAGGGCATATGGGGAAAAGAGGAGTCCCTTCAGTGTTTGTGAAGGAACAAAGTATTGAGGAGCAAAAGCATGACGCACACAAATTTGTTTCTGCAGAGCTATGTGAAAGTAGAGGAACACAGACCAATTCCAGCAGTATTTGCCAGAACAAGAGAAGCAATAACTAAGGTAATATCCTGTAATTTTAGTGTGTGTGTTACTGTAGCAGTTTTGCTTAAATTTTATCAGTACTAGAATCTTGTTTACAAACTCTGATTTTACAATACATCTATAATTAGTCCCTGTATTTTATTCTTAGACCATGACACTTAAACCCAGTGAATTCTCACCCTTTTTCAAAAGGGATAGGGGAAGACCACTAGTCATCCCTCCATGTTCCTGTCACAGCAGAGGTCATAGAAGTTATGTGCTAAAATCTCCGTGTACCCACAAGAGAAGGGGCAGCTCTGAGGGCTGCAGGCAGGTGATGTGCCGTGCCGTGCAGCCCGCTTGCGAATGGTGTGGGGTGGCCCAGGTAGGGATGTCCCACCTGACCTGCGTCTCAGGACCCCCAGGCTGTCTGGCCTGGCATACACACATACCTGAGTGTGTTTCTGAACTTCACAGAATGTCAGGAATTTGACCTTAAAAACACCCTTGACCACTTCTGTGCAGAATGTGTTTACTCATGTTGAGTAACAGCACCTCTCGCCTTCTGCGGTACTTTGATATACTGTGGAGAATAATGCTATGTGGAGTAGAAGAGGGTGTTGGGATCAGTCTGACTTTGGACAGGACATCAAACAAAGATGTTAGGAATGAGAGGTTTATTATATTTTTTTTCCTCACATTTGAAAGAGGGAGAAGTATTAATAGCAAATAGCACTGCAGATGTATTTTTACTTCTCAATCATCAGCACTTTGGGAAGAATATAGACAAAGGAAAAAACAAGAAGAAAGCAGTAGCAAGACAGAAGTGGTGGGATGTGTTGAAAAGGTACTGTCTTTGCCATTCTGCTGTAGTCAGAAAAGTCAAAATCCACTTCAGAATACAGGAATAAAATCCAGCAGTCTGCTAGACTGAACCCTGACAAAATTGCCATGAAAATAAGCTAGCTCCAAGCAAAACACTGCTCATCTACCATTTACCATGATGTTGACTTTTAAGATAAAAAGTATGATACTGTATTTGGGGAGTGGAAATTTATTTTTTTTCATTAGCATGGCAATTTTTAATGCCATTAATTCATAATTCCTCCACCAAGTTTGGAGCAGAGACATCTAGCATTGCCAATAGCTTTTTCATCCTGCTGAATAACACTGAAAAATAATCATCATAATCAAATCCAAATGTAAAATTAATATGAAATTTCAAAACCTTTGGTTTTTATTGTTTTAGGCAGACACATAAGCTTTGAAAAAAGTTTAATCAAAAAAAAAAAAAAAAAGTAAAAATTCTCTCTTTTTATTACCAAAAGGATAAAGTGGAGCTTATGACCCAAAGGAGACAGTTTCAGAATTCATGAAGTAAGCCATTGCTACCTGAAAGTGTGGAACACCAAAGGCAGTTGCAACCTCAGTCTAAATCAGGACAGTGCAAGCACATAATGTGTGGCACTACAGGGCTAACTATCTGCTTACTGCTACTTTAATCTCCCCTCCTGGCCTGCACATCACCAACAGGCATGAACTTTGTTTGGTGACATTTTTTATGTTAATTGTGTTTTTAGTAACAGCAAATGCATCCAAAATTTAGGAGAGAAACAGGAAAACAAGTTTTTTAATTGTGTAAAAAAAAAAAATAATTTTACACGGTAGCATATTATGATTATAACCTGAACCCATGTGATGTGAAAAGTACTGCATCAGCAAAATTATTCTTACATTATTTTTTGGGATTAACATTAAATAGTGGTGGTATTCTGTACCACCTTGTTTGTACATGACTAATTTGCCTTTATAATTGTGATATAAAAAACACATGGTCAAGGTACAGCTATTTTACTAACTCGGGTAGGCAGAATAGCCTGGAGTTCTTCTTTTTTGGCATCATGCTGTGCATATGTAGAGAAAGGAAATAGTTTATTTAAAAATGAAAAATCCACTTACTCATTCCCTGCAGAAAGTTGGTAGTTATTACTGATTCAAATCCTCCACACAAATGATAGGAATACACATACTGAACCAGGTATTGTGATCACTGCTGTTTATTTCTTATGCTACAGTTCATGAGCAGATATTGGTTTGAAAAGCTTTCCTCATAACAGAAACAGATGGAAAAAAAAATAGGAGAGTTCTGTGAATTGGTGTGAATGATGGTTGAATTTGTATTTCTGTATGATACTAGGGACAAGTAAAAGGCAGATCCAAAGAGAAATATACTTGGAATCCCATTGGCTATAGGAAAAGGAAAGCAAATGGGAAATAAGGAGGATGAGGAAGGAGAAGAGGCGCTCCATAACAGCGTAGAGCAGCACATGGAGGGAAGTGGAGGTGAGGGAAGTGGCATGTGGTACCTTCCCTTCAGATGTGAGGCTTTAATTTGGTTTTGCGTGTTTTACACATGAATTCTGTAGAATTGTATTTGCTTTCAAATTCTCATCAGGTACAAGTGCTTGTTGGAGTGTTTCTGACAGTATTCATAGTCTCTGAACTTCATAGTTGTGATTAGTTCCTTCAGCAAATCTTCTATACAGTTGCTTTGATTCTCATAATTAATCACTCTCACTCAATCAAGTACATTTTTCAAAGATTGAAATTCTTAAATATAAATTGTTCATGATCCCATAAATAAAAGGCAATTTTAAAGGTTTTGATTCTCAATATATGTTCCTGATATGAAGAGAACATGACTATCTGAAAAAGAACAAAGAGCCATATTCCGAGATATTCTGTATTTAAGGGTAGGTTAGGGGATTTTTTTTTTTTGATACATTTTGAATATGTTAAGATGCTAGTCAGTTTCCAAATACTTGCAAAATCCTGGAATTGATTTATTAAGCATGGAATTCTGTGTCATATTTGTGAGGTGCATATATATATATATATTAGTATAACTCTGTACAGGTGGTTAAAGCAAAGCCGTTCATTTGCTGACATTTGTGAAACATTTTTTTGGTATGCATGAGAGATCAGAGAGTCTCAACATATTAAATGGTGTGTGATACTAGCAAACAGAAAAGCAAGCAAAATGAAAGGTGTTGTTCCACCTGGAAATTAAGTAGAGCCTGTATTACAAGTATTTTATTGCATGCAAATCTTATAGTTCACTTATGGAGGACCTATGCATATGCAGACCTCCTAAATTGGAACTTAAAAAGAAATTATGCAGAATTTCAATACTAAAATCTTAGAGACCAGTTGTGGCAGCTTCTTCTCTAGAACCCCATGACATCTATAAAAACATAGAGACAGATCCCCTGCCCCAAACAATTTAATTGTCTGTTTTGGGGCAGGAACTTCAACTTGCTAGCCGTTAGACTGCTGGGACAGAGGAGTGCCATTCTCCTGTGTATGTTTATCACCCGAAAACAAGTGTTCGGCACTTTGAATCCCAACTGGTTTTAGACACCTTCTTAGTCAGGTTTATAAGCACTCCTGTGTCTTGTGTTCTGGTGTATGGATACCCTTCTCTTCCCTTGGAAGTATGTAAGTTTCTATGGTCTGTATCTTTTCTTTTTTATTTTCATAGTACATGAAAAGAAGATATAAAAGATATGTTGTTGTTGTTGTAGTCAGTGGAGAAGGGAAAACTTCTAATGAAAGTGTTCTGCATCATTCCCTGGAAGCATTCAGAGGATGTACGTGCATTAGCATTTTATTATGAATTAGGAATTTGCTTTTGAAGTAAAGCTCCCTATTGTCTTCACTTGCTGTGCTTGGATTCACATCACAGAGTGGTCATTGAGAATGCAAGATGGACTTTTTTTTTTTTTTTTTTTTGGTAACCAGAAGATGTGGTCCAACCGTTACCACATATTCAAATCCACGGACACAGATCAGAATAGGTCCAAACCCTTTGATATGTATAGTGTGAATGTCAGGTTCTCATCGCCAGTGTTTTACCCTAAGGATTTTCTCCTATTGCACTGCACTGCTTGCTGATGTAGATACAAGCACAGTTTTCTTCAAAGCTTTCTCACTTTCAACTACAGGGTGAGTCTGTGTCCTCAGCACAGGCAGTCTGAATCACTCTGCTGCAGTGAGGTGCCTAAATCTGAGGCACTGAAATGTTCACATTAGCTGTCTAAAAGTAGGTGATACAAATACAGTTCGTAGTGTTCATATAAAATAGAGCAAGTCAGTGCAGGCAGCAGCTGTGTATCACTTCTTACTTCAGTCCCCTTCGGTGAGTTTTTCTCCCTTGGGGAAAATGCGATGGGGATCGCACCCCATCTGCACTAATCCAGCTCTTGACTGTTTGTTGTTTTAGAGAGACAACATTACAAAAAATATGAACCAATAGAAAATAGGAAAAAAAAAAAAAACAACAGCTTTTTTTTTTTTTTTTTTTGTTTTGTTTGAGACACATCCTTCTCCACACTTGCATTCAGCAGTCTATAATCACTTGACTGGCGTGAAACATAGTTTCTTGTACTAGGACTATTAAATAAACCATCTACATTGTTACTAGTGTTACCTCCTGTTTCCTAGCTTGTTCTCTCAAAAGCTGTTTTGTAAATCTTGTTTCACTGTCAATTTAGATATTGTTCCTCCCTCCCAGAAAACATAGACCTCTCAGTGCATTCAAAAAATAGTTTACCGGTACACATTTCTCATGTCAAGGCCATAATAAATCAAGTACGGAATGGTGCAGGCTTTAGCGATGTACTTTTCTATAACCTACTGATTCTCATAGCATTTATAGCATATATTTCTACTTAAAACCCTTAAAAATACTACATTAGCTCATATGTAGGACCAAGAATTAAAAAAAAAAAAAAAAAAGGACAATATACTAGCATATTATTAGAATTTTAGACTTGTAAAATCAAGCATTAAAAAATTGGATAATTAAGATTGTTTCAGGAGCTTCTGTCTAGCTCCCTTGTATGTATGAATGAAGATAGTTCTAGCAGTATGATCATACACAAATCCTCATACATGATCAATGGTACTTATACAATTAATTATCATATTTGTCTTATACTGATTTTATTCAAATTTTGTTCAGACAAGACTTTATATATTCTCATAGCCTCTTCTTTTATAACTGCCATATCTGGAAACCTAATTAAACCCCTTTATTTTCAAAATGCTTCCTGAGATGTTATTTTCCTTTTACAGGTGAGAAAGAAACCTATTTTTAAAGTTTCATATGCTCAGCTTGTGTTGTAAGAATACTTAGCACTGTATATTTTCAGAGCATCACTAACACTGTTTTCAGCTGCAGTCTCCGTGTAGATCTTCTGCATATAAGGATTCATTGTGTTTGGTTTTGGACACCAGAAAGTGATTAATGTAAATGGAGAATCATTTGTGAAAGTTTGGCTGAGATGCAGGAAACTGTAGCAAGAAGAATGGTACAATGCAGTTCTCCATGGAAATGCTCTCGCTGTCATACTCATGAGATTATCCTTTCTCGAGCTGCAACTCCCATCTCCATTCACTAAACATTTTCCAAGTTTGGCAAAAAAAAAAAGACTTTTGTCCTACAGACCGAATAATACCCAATCTCGCTCATTCTAAAACCAGTTTAGTTCCATACCATTCACCACTGTGGTGCATATGCATGTGGGACAGAAGGTATGATTTTATTGTATGAATGTTTCATTTCCTAACTTTCATAATAATCTTTAAAGAGGACTCCTTTGATGTGTATAAAAGTTACAGTGAAGGTGCCTGAATTTAGCCTTCCTTGTTGTCATGTAATCTTTCTGTATAAAATTCACTTCACATCTGTCTCCCTGTGGTTTTTGTTCTGCTCAAATCACATCTTGGTTCAGTAAAAGAAAAGTCCTTTACGAACCCTTTGTATTGTGATAAAATTCTCTGATATTCATATAGTAGTAGTTTAGTGAGAATTGTATTAAAATGGACAGGGAATATGATGATATCCATTGAAAAATGTGAGATCAGCTGCACGCTTAAATATTCTGTGACTTTGACCAGCTGATAAGCTTGGGAGAATGGCTTCAAATGATACCCAAACCAGTACCACTGGATACACTATGGCACTCTTGCCTTAGCAAGGTTAGGAGGAACCTTAGAAGGACATTTGGTAGGGGGGAGAAATACGCAGTTAGTGTACAATTCGATTCTTTTGGGCATCTAAGTGGGATTCGGGTCCTTACATGTATGAACAAGGTGGTTTGGAATTTGACTCTCAGATCGTCTTTGTGAAGCCTGTTCTGCTCCAAGACTGTCACCTGGGGACCAAGAGACAACTAATGAGAAAGCAGATTTTGCAAGTGGAGTGGACTTGTCAATAGAAAGGCTGGGGACAGCACATCTGAAGATTGAGTGTTTGGTTTATACCCAAGATCTTCCAAAGAGGGGAAAAACACTGTTCAGATCAAGTGGCAGCTGCTAAACTTCTGCTGTATGCGTATTGAAGTGCCAGGTTCATATGGGATACAGACTTATTTTAAACACTCACACAAAAATGAGAACAATTCTTCAAAGATGAAAGCTAAAGCATTCATTTATTTCAAATGTTGCTCTTAGAATGATTTACTTTCAGTAGACCAGACTCTTCATTTACTATTAAATAGTTTATTATTGTTTCTGTTTGCTTTTGAGAGTTACTTCAGTTATTATGCTGCAAAGTTCAGAACCTCCCTGAAGAGTCTATGGAAGAGAGAAGCCTGGCTTATTTCCTCCTCCTCTCTGGTTACTGAAGTTACAGCTATGATTGAATTACATGAGATGAGTAAGTGGCAAGGTTTAGGAGACATACCATATTGTGGTACCCCTCATCCAATGCATTTCACTTGATAGAGGCCTCTTCTGTGTTGTCAGATTACCACTTTTCCCATTTCACATACATGTGTTGGGAAGTTTTTTTCCTATTATTGTTTCAGCCTTATGGAAGATTTTGTTTTCATAAGTCTTGGGAATTTTTTTTTTTGTTCCTTATGCTGAAGTTTTCAGCACGTAATGCAGCTTCTATCTGCAGCTGCATGACCTTGTACCAGCCATCACTATGGTGTTAGTAAGAGATGTCACTCATTGGCAACAAATGCTCCTCCTTCTCCATAATTTTACCTGTCTCCACAGCAACTGACAGCTCAGAGGGATTTCCCAGAAGCAGATCTTTCTTGTTGAAGGCTTAATTTCAAGGCTTAATTTTAAATTCTAATTCTAAAATGTGTGCGCTGCCCACATCTAATTCCATTTGTGCCTTCCCTGCTTGCTGCAAAAATTTCATCTTCTCTCTTCTCCCTCTCCTGTCTTCTGACATAATTGTAGTAGCTGGTGCCCCAGTAGATTTCCAGGAGCATACTAGAGGCAAAAACCCAAACAAACAAACAAAGCAAAACAAAATAAAAACCCCACCCTAGTATGTTTTTATCCTATTTAACTTACATCCTCTATCTCTACAATCACATATAACTGAATATAGCCAGTCTGCATCATCATCCTGTAAAGGCAGGACTAAATCAGACAAAACTAGATGGTCTGCTCTAAGACATGCACGGAGCAGACAGCATTCCTAAAATAAAATCTAAATTTATCTGGTTTTTCAAATTAAAGTTCCATAATCTATTTAATCTTTTCAAAGATTAAGTACAGAAGCTTTTCCTTATGTATTCCTTATTGTGGTCTTCCTTCTCCATAATACCTTTGCTTAGGTATTATAGAGGTATTTCAAATCCTGTTGAAATTGTTTTGCAGATGTTGTGCATTGTAAGGTTATATATTATATAATTTTATATTGTGGTCTTTTTTCCTGTTACATAATAATTCCTAAAATTACATTTTGCTTTTAACTGCTACTGGGCATGAGGGCAATAATTGAAGTGTTTAAACTGAGTGTTAATACTAATGAAAGTTATAGGAGTCCATGATTGTTTATCTGCAGTTAGGGCTGTCTCTTCTTGCTTTGCATATGCAGTTCTTTGCAAATAGCTACTTTGAATTTCATCTGTCTTTTTTTTTTTTTTTTTTTTTTGCCAAGTGATTCAGTATTGTGAGATCCTTGTACAGCTCTTCAAAGGCAGTTTTAATTCTTCCTGTCCTGGTTAATTTTTTATCATTAGACTTTCTCTTCACTCATCATCCTCTTATCTCAAATGCTAAAAAAGGAAGTTTAGTGTCATGAGAACCTGAGAGAGGTTGTTAGGAACTCTTCCTTCTCTGTTGTGAATGCTGATGAATTATATCTAACACAGTTCCTATCTTCTAAACAGTCATTAAGGCAGAAAAGACTCTTCCCTCTCCTCCCATGATAGTTGGGTCTAAGACCCTTTGAAGGATATTATCAGAAAGAAGGTTTTTGGAAATCTAAATACCTTTTGTAAATCAGTTGCATCATACACACTTCATTTATTCTTTCAGACAACTAATAATTTGTGAGACATGCTTTTTCTTGTTATAATGTATTCAACAATCTTCTGTTCATTTAATTCATTAGACAAACTTCTATTGATGCATCTGATACAGAATTGGGATTCCTCTTTTGGTGTTTATTAAATCCTAAGGGAGATAAAAAATACCATTTGTTATAACTGCATCCTTCCTCTGGCACAGAGCTTGATTTAACTGACAAATTCGGGTGTGTTATGTACTTTTCTATGTTCTAGACTAGTTTGGAGTACAATGCAAGTTATAGGAAAGAGAGAACCAGAGATGCCTGAAGAATTATGAAACCACTGTTTTGTGGACTAACTGAGCATTACTGGAGAGGTCACACACTGCAAAGAGAAATTCTTCATTCAGAGCCATCTTAGTTCAAAGAGGAAACTGAACTCATCTTAATTGGGAGCCCTAGAAAGGCATAAGCAATGCAACTCTTCTTAGAAAACCCAGAAGCACACACTAATTGCCACAGTAAATAAACAAACAGAAACAGTTTTTGTAAGACCAGTAAGGAGGATGAATTATGGTTACATGGCTCAGCACAAAAGCAATAAGTGAAATTGCCTCCTGTGTTGTCATCACATTCAAAGAAAAGCGTCTTTTCTAGAAATGCCAACATTAAGTTCTTTCTTAGGGTTACTTCTTTTATTTCAGACCAGAAAAGTTAAGACCTTGGAAGATTATTCTTACAGACCCGTGAAGATCAGAGAGAGAGAGAGCTTTCCAGAGATACCACTGTAAGGAAGTCTGTTTGACTAGAGAAGTGTAACCACAATCTTCAAGCAAACATCTTTTTTGAAGCTAGAAGCACTTACCGATAAGATATGGGATCGCATTATTAATTCAGATGAGTACTTGTTATAACTCACATTGCATTCATTTTCAAAATAAATCCAAATAGCATTCTTCCTTTCAGGTAAGCATCAGAGCTTTTATAACGGCACTATCAATCTGAGGCAGAGGAGTCACGACTTCTATTTTGAGATCTATCGGAGTGAATGCATAGCTATCAGTACATAAATTTACCATTTCTGCTATTGGTCATACAAAGTAGAGGAAAAGAGAAATTATATATAATACACAAGGTTTGTTTTGAATTTCCATATTTAGAGTATGATCTTGCTTTCCAAGCAAGATATATCTTTCCAAGCTCATAACTGTGAAAAATTGCACAGTAGTTGATTTATGGACCTTAGTGTGATGGAAGGTACGAAAGTGTAACTGTGCTTACCTGGAGGTTTCCTTTCTTCAGCGATAAAAGTTCTCAGATCAGAACATTCTAGAAATGCTGTGTAGGAATATGGAGATTTATGTCATTATGGTGAATTCTTACACTCTGAGGTACTAGAAATCTTTTTTTTCCTTTTTCCTCAGTTCGTTTGCTTGAAACAGTCTGCTACTTACGAATGTAAAATTGAATTAACTTGGTTGTGAAAGTTTGCTGATAAGGACTGAAGTTTTAGGGAATGAGATGGGGTATCGCTTGTTTGATTTTGCCCTCTTGTTGCAGGTACTGTTCCAGTCTTCACAGACTTGTGATCTTTGAAAGAACGGCAAATTTCAACAGTTTACTGTGATTTAAGGTCCCAAGGATGGGGATTTCTATTTTTTAACTCATTTATTGAAAAAAACCTTGGGTATATATGAGGCCTATTAAATAACCTTAGAACACTGTGATTTTTTTTTTTAAGTGGGCAAAATGTTGTCACTAAAAGATGCATGAAATTTTCAAACATACTTAGATCTGCTTTCTCTTTTCCCATTTCCCTTAATCCCAGGCCCACAACTCAGCCAAGGCATTTTATTATAATATCCAATTATGGTGTGTTTGCATTGTTGAAGTTTTTATGATATGGTTTGCAAATATCCTATTTTTTTTCCCTGGACTTTCACCTTCCATCCTCACCCCGTAATGCAATATGTTAAGCTGAGGGTTTTGTTAGCCAACATTAATGGTAGCCTGCTTTCAGTGTGTTTTTTGTGACCACATTTGAAGTGCCAATAAAAAGTTATGTGTCCCACAAGATGAGGACATAAAAGATGCAAAATTCAATCCTCTCCCTCCTAGTCTTTTAACCACAATATTATTTGAATCAAGGACGCTATCATTATGTGCCATAAACCCCAGTATTTTTAAAGAGTGTTTCCCAGAGTAATTCTGACAGATGGCACAGATGAAATCTTTTCACCAGGTCATCAACTACCAGGGTTTTTTAAATATGTGTTGTAAGAAAACAGTAAAAATGGGACTATCACTGCAGATAGTAGAACAACTAACATGGTGATCTGTGCTCTAGATGAGCCTTCTTCAGGAGTATTTCAGCACAAATCAATTCAAAAACTACCATGCTTATGAGAGATTACTGAAAAGCAATAACTATGCCTTGCCTGTATTCTAGTACAACAGTCAGGGATGGGACTTAGGCTAACCCTGAAATATTTATCTTGAAGGAGTTTAGTTAAGGCAGTTTAAAATAGTCTCGGAACAAGATCCTAATTAAGCACTGTAGAATTGGTGCTTGAGCTCATTACATAGCCCTTTATTTTTTTTTTTGTTTTGTTCTTTTTTTCAATCTAAATGTTAAAACCCAAATATTTAGAGAACACTTCTAGGTGATTTAGTGGCCCTTATGTCCTTTCCCAAAGTACCAGCACTGAAAAATAGCCTCCATGCTCAACATTTTGATAATGCTCCCACTCTCCCCTTGTGATAATCAAGTGAGAACTCAGACCCTGGGGAGGAAATCAGTCTCCCTTTTTTTTTTTTTTTTTTTTTTTTTTTTTTTTTAATGTGAGTATCAGTATTAACCTTCCCCTTGCAGTTTCTTCTTTCTCAGGCTTCTTTTCTGCCCTCCTGTAAATATAGCCTTGATCAGCACCCAACCAGCTCATTTCCAAAGAGACTTCACTCAGCTTAGTCCTCAGCAACTTCTCTAACATCATCTTCTGACGACAGCTCATTGTGCCTTGTTTGTAGCCTAAAATCACTCTGAAATCACTTTCCAGACACTGTGGAAGAGTTACCCTAATTTCCCCCATATTGTGAGGGTAAAAGGGGTCTTGGGGTGGGACCAGATATCTCTAGAGGGTGGAAACTTCACAATCATGCCCAACGTGTAACCGTAACATGGCCCTTGTATAAACACTTGTCCTGAACCAAAATACCCTAGCCCTAGTTCTATCCAGCAGGACCACATAACTCTATAGTTAAGGTGCTCCTGACCAGTCTCTGAGGCTTAGGCAACGATACATATGTGTTTGCATATGAGTAGCTATATATCTATGTACATATACTATAGATATATAATTCATCAGAGGATAACGTTTGCACCCAGGATGCCTCTGGCCACAGATCAAATGCATTAGGAAGTCCTCCTTCACCAGACTGAGAAAATAAATGGCTACCAACCCTTTTTTTTAAGGTAGGGAAAATGTCCAAGACATTCCTTATTCTTTCCTGGACCCTGTTTTCCTTAACTAAACTTTCTTATATAGGGGGCTAGTCTGCCTCTTTCTCTGATGAAGGTTCCTTGAAGCTCCTTTATCAGGTAGTTACGGCTCCTCACTGATTTCCAAACCCAGTGGTTTGCTGTAGGATCAAAACTGGCTGTTTCCCACACTTCTTTGAGGGATCTATGTACACCACTGCACTGACCATTAATGAAAGCAAGTTGACTGTGAAGACTGGGTCTTCCTCAGTAATAAAATTACCAGTTTTCAAGTATATAAATTCTTTGAGAAAAATGGTTTTAAGTTTCAGTGGTTTTGTGAGCAGCATAAAGCACGCGTATGATAGGGACTGTGCAGGCAGAGCAAATATAGCTGATGTGTTGTGCTCAGTATGACAGTATTTCATACAGTGGAGCAGTGTGGATGCTGCAGCTGGTGACTGCAGAAGACTGTGAGATTTAAAACTGAGTGAAACATTTGAGGTCCGGTAATGGGTCTGAGGTCAGAAAAGTTAAATCTAGTTAGACCAGACATTATTATGTTGCTTGCTAAAAGGCTGGGCAGGATTTAAAGTTCTTGGTTGGGGGGAAAAAAAAAACTAAAACAAAAACAACCAAGAGCTGTGCACGTCTCAGAATTTTATTACTTTGTTTCGTTTTAATCCTTTTGTCATACACTAGATTAGTTGTCAAGTATGCTCTTTACTACTGTGAAATGTACCGGAGAGTTTTACCTCACTATTGCCAGGAAACCATTGGAAAATGCTTCTTCTTTTCCTGTTGTCTGTTGTGCTGATTCTTAAAATATCCCATTCTGAATAAATATATTTGTTATTCCCTGGATGCCCTAGAAATAGCCTGTTGCGGGGCTGGGAACTTTTAAGTGTTTCAGTACCTGTGTTTAAAATTTGCCATGTACTTTCATCAGGAACATCTTCTTGTTTGTCGGGTCATCCAGGCAGTGTTCCCTATTTAAGAACTAAATAGCGTGTCTTTAAAATATAAATTTGAAGTAGTGGGATCCAAATACAGAATGATACAACAACAGAATTAAGACTATGCTTAATAAGAACAATCTTCATTGGCTGCTCCAGCCTCTCTGAAAGGTTTCATCCCTCTTGCTTTTCTGTCAAGACAGACTCTCTCTCTATTAATGGAAGCTTATCTGCAGACTCTTTTTAGTTTGTTTGCGCTGAAGAAAATGTCTCCAAGTAAAAGCTAGTGCTTTCCTTCTCTGCCATCCCTGAGCTGGAATGCTCCCGTCTGTTTACTCATCATGTAAGAAAGGCTCTTTCTTTTTTCCTCTTTGCTGAGCACTCCTGGTGATGACTACCCCTGACAGTGAGGAAGAGGTGAAGGGATTACTTTACTTCCTCCCTAAGGTTCTTGGAGTAATGCTTCAGTGGCTGCTTACTTCAAAGTGGTGAACAGAGCAGTGCCTAATGGAGATGTGTGTGCTTATTTCGTTTGAGAACTATTCCTAAGAAGACTTACAAGGATTTTTCTGGGATCAACAGACTTTATAATATACCTCTCATTTACAGAAAAGTGAATTTTGTGCCTTTTCTTTTGTGTTAGAAATATAATGACTCAACAGGTGTTTCGAGCTTTGGGCATAATATAAGATTTTTTTAGGACACGGAATGTATAGTATTAGCTTTTATTGTAGCTTAGACAACAAAATATTAAAGCAAGTGCAAAATCTCAGACTGGAAAAATAAAAGTCATGTAACATCAAAAAAAAAAAGTCTGAAGCATAAAAGGTGTCTGAAGCATAAAAGATTTGTGTTATGTACATAAACACAAAAACAATTTTTAACCTTCATAAACTATCATTGAGGCAGGTTTTGCAACTGCTGTTTTACATATCTTATTTCTGCATATTGATAAATAATTTTAGCAATTGGAAACTCTCACATTCAGCAACTGTTTTGTTCTTGTGTATTGCTTGGGAGAGATTCAGTAAATGAGGTCACAAAAGTTCATTATTTTTTGTCTGGCAACTCTTCAGTAACAGCAAGTCCACAATCACAAGAATACATGAGTGTGTCCTAAATCATTGATTCTACCAATATAATTAATGTCATATTAAACCACTTAGGAAACCCACCTTACATCCCCTGCGAGTTTCTTTAGTTTAGGCAGATGCTGGTACAATTCAGCTTATCATGCTAGATTCAGAAAAATTGCATGAGTGGGTCTCTAAATGGGGATGTTACCACACAAGCAATATTAAAACAAGACACAACAAAACAAACTTCCTTCTCCACTATCAGAAACCATATAGGAACATAGCTTTCTCACAAAATGGGGGTGATGATCTAATGGTAGTTTTTATAAGATAGGGGATAAAACATACCCTAGAGGTATGTTTAATTCCCTTTCAAAACCACTAGAGAATATGTGTAATTTCAATAGAATTTTCTGCTGTTGCTGGCTGTGAGTAGACTGCACTCCCTCTTCTAAATGGGAACAAAATCTGTCCCTTCATATACATGTTCAGTTTCCAAAGAAAGCAATGGCTCTATGTAAAGTGGTTTCTTGAAAAGGTTTTCAGCTGATGAGAGGCTTAGAAAGAAATGGTTGATGTACCATCACTGGTGACCTAAAAGCTGTACTTTCAGGATGAAGTTTTCAAAAGCTCGTATTGATGACCTCCATAAAACTCATAGGAACAATCAAAGATAATTCCGTGCTGTTTTGAAAATCTGCCCTAAACATGTTAGCTCTCCAGCTGCTACACAAAAATGTGAATTGGGCTGTCCCGCCTGAAGAAAAGCCCCTGTTACCACTACTGATATACCCTTACTCTCTCATGGGGTCATTTCTGCATTCTGCAGGCAGTGCAGAAATGGGAGTTGCCATAGAATCCAAGGACTGTCATAAAATTAAAAACTAGCCATTGAATTCATATGAAATCAACTCAATTTTCCTTTATTTAGTTCAGCTGTCTGCTCCTGTCTAACAATAAAATGTGTTATTCCTTCATGAGTATGTATTTCCACTGTAATTCATTTAATTAAATGCTACTAGGTAGGTGCCAATATAGGATAAAAACGCTGCTAAATTGGACATTCAGGGGCATGCAGACATTCCAAAGAGCCCTGGGCAAAAGTTGAAATTGTGGTCTTTTCAAAATTGGGATTTATTATTAGTGTCATCACACAAAGCTCACTGTGCCTACTCAAAATATTGCAAACTGTCTTTCCTGCTTCTTTAGCCTTATCTCCTGGGCAGCCCTTGGCTGCATTTATGAGAATTTTTTTTTTTTTTTCTTTTTCTGTTTTCAATTTCTCAGTATCCTTTTCCAAACTTGAAGTATGGTCATTGCTATAGAGACAGTGGAGTATGTAGTGGAATGGTCACTTGTGGTTGGATTTAATAATAACTGGGAGGACAATGTGAGATCCATTTATAAATTATAAAAGCTTGAAATGCGTGGTATATAATAGCGTGGGAAATACAGCAGTTGTATTGCCCAAGTTCACAAGCAATTGATTAAAATACTATCAAGAGAGACGTGCTTATGAGAGTGCAGTAACTTTGAGTCAGTGCTTAAATTCTGTTTTCCTGACTGCTGGATCCAGCTGTTGTCTCTCATTTTCTATGCTCATCATAAAAATTACGTGAACGTGTTGCTGTTCCTCCCAGCGTGATGAAGCCCTTGTGCCCTGATCAGTGACACTAGATTTTATCAAGATACAGATAATAAATGTATTGGACAGTGAAAGGAGAAATCGGTAACTATTGCATAGATTTCATAGAGGTGGCATCACTTTTAGTGAGGATCAGCTCATTCATTTTATTGCTAGACTATGACTCCTTCTTATCTTTTAATTCTCTCTCACACTACCTGAAGTCTTTTATCTCCTGCATTATATATTGGCTTTAAAATACTATATTAATAAGTATTTCAATATTTTATAAAAATACGAGCTTTATAGTTAATATTGTTCCCACTGTTTCTGCTAGTTGACACACATTGCTTGTTCTGTCTAGATCTGAGGACAGTCTCACTTTTAAGATTAGGTACATGGGCTCTGGTGCTCAAATAAGGTCCACAAAATGCAGTCGAGGTTCCCCGGAGCTTAGTAAACCTGTTGCTTAATCACAGGGAAAGTGTACTGGCAGTGGACTGCCCATCATCATCCATCTCTCACCTATCCTTCCTTTCCAAATAAGGATAAATCAAGCATGCAGTGAGTTAAGTACGGTATCATACAGACCTCAGTGTCTGTAAAAAACCTGCCTGCAGATTTCTCTTTCAGATGCCATTGTCAGTGTCATTGCTTTTATATCCTTACCACCCCTGCAAGTATATATTTCATTCCAAGCCTTCTGTACTTTTCATGACTGCTAATTTTGTCTCTTTTATCATGTTGTTATGTCATCTGTTTCGTTGGATGGCCTTTTTAAGGAGTTTGGAAATAAAGTTGCCTCTGCAGTCATGAGAAGAATTAAAAAAAAAAAAAAAAAAACAAAACCAACCAACAACTAATAAAAATAAGATTTAACTACTGAATGCTGAGCATAGCCACTGACTAATCATTAAATACCAAGACCAGAAATTATGTTAGGCATTGCAGCTCTTCATCTTGTGCATGAGAATAGGATAGGCAGCAAGGGTGAGAACTAGGTGTGGGGCAGCGTAACTGATGGGCAAATGGAGAGTCAAGGGTTTCAAACCTGCCTCTGGAATAGTCTAGTTCCTTATGTTGACCAACTGCTGAATAAATTTCATAAAAAGTTATCACAGAAGGGACTGGAGCATATTTCTCTCACCTGGCTTCTCTGCCCCTGAAGCTACAAAATCATGCTCTTTGCTTTTTCTTTCTCCTCTTGACTAAGCAAAAAGGCAGGAAGGGGCTCTTTTCCCAGACAGAATAATGTACAGCCCACTTGTGAAGACACATTCCAGGGAAGCTGCATGGTGGGGATAAAGCTTCAGCTCTCCCTCCTCAGAGAAGCACCAAATCCATTAGACAAGTGTATATAGGGGAACTGGAAACATCAGATGGATTTTTACCAGTGCTGCCTGAAGGAAAAGAGTGATCCCAAGTACATTTTTGAAAGAAGGGTTTTTTTTATTCTTAGGAAAGGTTTTTGCCCTGTGTATCTCTGCAGAGATCTAGAGAGGAATAGCACTTAAGGTATATATGGGCGTGTTTTGCTAATTGCTGGTTACTTCCAGAGTAGTTTCAGCACTTTTCTCTGAGGTTAATTGGATCCTTCATCAGCCTGGATTGAGTATCTGCTTCTGCGATAATACTATATGGTGTAAGGAGCTGTGCCGCCAATACCTGATTTCTTACTCAAGTTCCATAGCCTGATGCTTTGCATAACCTGCAGGGTAATGGGAGAGAGGGGCTTGAATTGCAGTAGGTGAAGAAAGGGGCTGAACTGTCATCTCTTGAAAACATCCTGACTACATCCTTGACCCACTGAATCAGGAGTTTGAAATCCTTTTTTTTTTTTTTTTTTTTTCAATACTATTCTGGCTGAGATGTGTATCCATAGCAAACTTGAATCTATTGATGATAGGTGTGCTCCTAGTTATTTTTTATGGATTACACTGACATAGTCTGTTCTTGTCTAACGTGTGCAGACTACAAATTGAAAATAGGTTAAGCTACATTCAGCTGTCGAAAAACAGGGAAAGCTCGCCCTTTGTGTTAGATTTTAAAAGTGTTGGTTAACACTGTACTTTGGATGTTCTTGATCCTGGTCCGGTGTATCATAAGAACATCTGATTAATTCAATTCTTCATGGAAGGTAGGCAGGATATTATCAACCTGATTTTTATGTTTGGATTTAGATAAATGCTGACTTCTCAGTATTTCCAAACCCGAAGAAAAAACTGTATGTGCTAAAGGGAAATTTTAACTGCCTAGAAGCTTTTCAAATAGTAAAAGTAGATTCCTTGAGTAATCTTTCATCTGAGTTCAGGTCTTCAGGATTACATTCTTGAATATAGGCATCTCTGTTTTTACTTAGCCTAATTTAAGTGCCTGTTTTCCTTCTTATTTTAGTTTTTTCCATTTGGACCAACATGGATTAACCTTACAGTGTGCCTACAAGTGAGTTAATACTGAGGCTGCAATGCTAATGGTGTTGCATTTACTGCTGAACTGGGAAGGAGAATAGCTAGCTTAGCACCTGCCTGTCTGTGATCTGGCACCAAGTTTAACTGGACAGCAGCAGCTCCTTGAATTAACAAGTCCTACTGGCAGGATGCACCTCATTCCCAGCATGAGCAGAGGGCATGCAAGGGAAAAAACATCTGACACTATGGACACAAAAAAGGAGAGACACATTGCCACCAAAAGGAGTGAATGCAAAGCTCATCTTCTTACTTTTTTTGGTCTTTTTTTTTTTTTTTTTTTTTTTTTTTTGATTGAGAATTAACAGGTAGGGATCAAACATCGTTTATATTTCAGGAACTGCTAGATGAGAAATACTTTCTAGGTTTTGAAATTTTTTGGCTGAGAGCTTGGAATTTGTATCTTCTGTCTTGAGAAATCTTGGAACATAACAGTCTTATTTATAGTAAATACTGGCAGAATATTGGACATAATGAAGAATTGTGCTGCTGCTTTGAGTAACAAATAACTTGTCATACCACTTCCCCTAGTCAATGCATGCATTTCAACAATGAATCAGTGAGTATTGGTTGGTATTTTTGGAAGTATTTTTGAACCAGTCAAGGAGAAATTGTGGCACAGATAATTATGGTAGACCATCTCAAAGTAATCACCAAAGAGGTGTAAAAATGGGTTTGGTGGGGGAATCCCTGTTCTTTAACCATTATGTTGCTGCTTGTCTCTGAAATATAGGAAATTAAAGAAAAATTATTTTCAGCTTTATGTCATGTATCTGCATGAAAAAGTTGGGTCATTCAATATGTTTTGTTGGTTGCAGCCAAAAAGTGATGCTCACAATCTCCTGTATGTGTGTTTGTGTGTCTGTGTTTGTTTATAGGACTTCTGAACCTGATAAAATCAGAAAAGTATTTAAATGCACCTTAGTACATAACCTTAAAAGCTGTCCATTCTTGTGCCAAAGTAGCCGATAAACTCCTTATTCTACCTATTTACTCTTCTCTTTTGGCACAAGGTGGATTTCATATGATTTTGGTTTTCATTTAAACTGTTCCTCCTTTTTGTTTTATTTTTTCCCTCATCAGCCTGGTATCTTGGCTGTCTAGCTAAAAGAGAGAAGTGCTAAGAGAACCAGAACGGAGGAGGACTGGTTTCTTGTAGATTTATGTCTCTTGGTTAATAATTGAATTATAGAGGCCTTCTTTTATTTCTGAATATGCATACATCCTGGTAATGGTATGCAGGCTGCCACACTTGACAGCAGAAATGGGCTGATAAGATTGTTAGCACCCTGCATGTTAATGCTAGGATCCTGGTCTCTCTTCTCTCCAGCAGCTGCTGCTTTCAAAATTTATAAGAGCATAACTATCTTTGAGATTTCTATCGTCTCAGTCACATTTGGTTGAAATTGGGCTACTTAGTTCAAGAATTACAAGGAGAGGACACACATACTGTATTATATTGTTGAGCAGCCTTGTTTCCATAGGAAACCAGGTTAAAAACAGCCTGATAAAAGTCAGCTTTATCTTCTGCCCCCAAAATCTCCTCCCAATTTGTATGCTATAGACCCATGAGATAGCTAGGGATACTGTGAAGCAATTACTTTTAAGGAAGATGGTGTGCCTAAGCACACATGTGGCTATGCCAAATACTTAACTTCTGTTAGAAAGAAGCTTTTCACCTGTGCAGGTGTAAATAAGAGTCATTCAACAACTGAGACCCTTCTCTGCTCAGACTTTCCCCTGCAGTCTCCTTTGGATGAGGGTTAGCACCTTGTTCCATGTGTCTGTGAAGAGAAAAAGTAGATGAAGGAAGGGAGAAGAGGACTACGGAAAGGTAAAATTTTGTTTTTTCCCTACCTGCAGTTGAAGATCCAGATTAAGTCTTTTCTTCTGCCTGCACTCTGCCTCTCTGTTCAGAACTTCCTTTCTCTGCAGGTGTGCAGGGAACATTATGAAACTAATTGAAAGTAAATTCTGAAAGAAATTGGAGGTACAACCTTCCAGTTGTATCAAGAAGAAGCCTTGCTTGGAGAATTTAACTGATATATGACAAAGTAAAAGAAAGAATATTTGGCTAAATTGTAAAAGAACTATCAAAACCCAGCATCCTGTAGAGATACATGATTCAGAAAACAGGAACTTTTAAGAATCATTTCACCTGGAGAGAATATTATATACAAAACACTACGGAATTGTTTAATGACATGATTTCACACATCTTAGAAAATATTAAATTGTCAGGGAAAAACCACACGTTTCAAGAAAAAACATTTCAAGATAAAAATGAAACTGGATTAAAAAGCAGTCAAAATCTTTTCACCTAGGACAACTAAATCAATAAATGAGCATAGCTTAACTTGAACAGTGCAAAACTTGAACAATTTTGGCTTGGCAGACTTGTCAGAAACTTGACTAAGTGTTTGGTAATTTTTCTATTTGCTAAAATAATTAACACATGTGACAAGGGAAAATATGTCAGCTCTGGACTGTTCATGAATTATTGAACCTTTGGGGTAAGTACTGGTCACTCAGGTCTCAAAAATAACATGCATTGTATGTCCAGTACATGTAATAGGCAAGGTATGCATATACTAGCTTAACACCTTCACAAATGAGTGTAAACTAAAGGCTTGGTTGATAGAAAGCATCTGTATATCTTTAGAAATCCAAATAATGATTGGTTATGTAGTAACATATTTGGAAGTATAACGTTCTGGAAGTGACCTAGTACATGCAACTGAAAGCTCTCTTAAATTGAATGCAGCTGGAGACTGTCCATCTCATTTGCATTAGACTAGCAGAATGCAGTAAGTTGTTTAAGGCTTAAGCATCAAGCCTTAAATTAATGACTTCAGCTCCCTCTGTAGTCAGCAGTCAGAAAGGGGCATCTCCAGTGTGGTTCATCCTATGCTAAGTCTATGACTGGCATAAAAGTGAAGAAGAATGAAGAAAACAGGTATTCTAATTCTTAAGATAAGGAGCATTTCAAGAAATTGTCATTGATCATAAACCATGTCTTTCACATTCAGAGCAGCACTTCAGACACTGCTGATTTTTGTTGCAACATATGCAGCATGTGACACACAAGTAAGTCAAGGCGTGTTTAGTCAGTGGCATAGAAACTGTGCTAGGTGAGGATTTCTTTTTCTACAGTGTTTTGCAAATGGACCAAGGTTATGACAAGATGCAGGTAGGCTATATCTTTCCCTCCAGTTTGCTCAGAGATACTTTGATTGGCTTATTGAGTTCTAAAAATCTTTTTTTCTCTATTATTATTTAGTCAGGCTTAGTACTAGAAAATATATTTAATAGCAATTTTACCATCTGAGGAACAGACTCTGATTGCAGATTTCCAGAGTAACGTATCCAAGATACTATGTTATGACAACCGCCATTTTTATTTCATTGACTGAGGATAGTAATGAGGTCAAAATCATACATCTAAAACTGGTTCATTTAAGCCTCTAATGAGCTGTGTGATATGAAAGCTTTTTTTGTGCCTTATAGTATAGACACATACTGTGCAGTAGGAAAAATACAGAAAAGCAAAACATCCGGAAGAAGCACATAATTTCTAAAGGCTACAGAAATAGCAAGATCATAGTAATATGTTTTGAATTTGTTAATCATTCTAATGACATAAAGGACATTTATGGTTGAATAAGGAGCTGCAGTGTAGTAATGTGAGGCTGCAATGCCACATTGGCTTGCAGCCAGAAATTATTTGCCATCATCACCAGAGGAAGGTATGTGCACTGAAACACTGGTTTATAGAGTTTGTTGTTGCCCACATGTTGCTCTGTGTACAATCAGGGGTCCACTGTGTGGACACCTGTGGAGGTGCAGATCAGGAGAGTGATGCTGATTAGAGTTTTGGGCTAATTTAAGAGGCAGTTGAAGAGGTAGGAAATGCTTCTAGAAGGACAGCTGAGAGCATGAGGCTTCCAGTATGGGGGGAACAGAGATGTGGAAACTAGCTCTGTGCAACAGGCTCATATGCATGATTTTATTCATGTATATATCAGGGGGTTTATGCCATTTTTAATTGTTTTTCAAATTTTACTGTAAAATCATAGGCACTTAATTGTTTGTATCCATTAAGAGACAAGTATGTTCACATACCAAATCCATACATATGTGACTTTTCAGGTATATCACTCATCTTTTACAGGGCTGCATTCCTTTGGTTTTCAGTTTCTGATGGGCTGGCATACCAATTATCAATACTGTAATACTTTAGACTGTAATAGTTTGCAGTAGAAACTCAGATGTGTGTTACTGTGTTAAGATCTTATCTTAAAACAACCTTTCTCATGGTACCTTGCACTGAATCTATGGGGTAAAAAACAGTCTGTAAAATTAATCACAGCTAAAAGAGTTGCAGCTCAGCTTTATTGTGTATATTGTGTAGGCTAAGACCTGAAAATATTTTTTTAAAGACAAAGATTTTTCCTTTTTTTTTTTTTTTTTTTTTCATGCTGCACTTATTCATGCAATATAATGGCTACCCAGGAAGTCTGGTCTACTAGACCCAACATACCAATCATTTCATTCACATCTTCCAAATCCTGTGAACAACAAGACCGGAAATTAATTTTATTTTGTTGACAGTAGTTTATCTTAAAAATAAGTACTGAACTTCAAGTCTTAATAGTTATAATGATTTAAAAACAGAACAAAACAAACCCCAAAGCCCTCAGGCTTGAGATTTCTCCAAGTCATAACACTGTTAATGTCACATCTGCCTATACTTGTCTATAAATAAAATTATTTCATCTGTTTTTAAACATAGTAATTTATTCTTTATTATCTTCTCTTCTTCCTACTGTTTCTCTCTGTCTTCTGGGGAGGTCACAGTCTCCTTATCCAACTTTTTTTCTATCAGGTGGGCCTGACATTTTTCTTTCTCAGTACCTCATCTTTATACTTTTTTTAAAAAATGTATTTCAGGTAGGTATTTTTAACATAAGTTGTTTTCCTCTCAAATGCCAATTGTAGCATGGAGATTGAATTAAAAAACATTTAAATTAATTCATGTTTATAAATAAAGAATAGCAACTGTTTCCCTCACCTATTTTCTTTGGATGATATATTATAATCCAGAATGTTAACTGTTTCAGCACTATGATTCAAAACAATTGCATTACATTCCCATCCTGGAACCTGTTTTTTACATTTAAAAAAACTCTCATCAAGTCAGTGCCACATTAACTGGATTTAAATTTTCAAGGATGTTTCCTGAAAGACTGTCTTCCTGTGTAGAGCCAGGCTGTCATTGCTGTTTGTGTTATATTTGCCTCTCACTGATTTTCATGGGACCACAAATAATAAAGCACTGGAAGATTTCTACCCTTGTGGAGTATACCAGCCATTATTACAGGATCATTCTATTTATTTCAGCCTCTTCCAGTGTTTTCTTTGAGTCAAAGTTACCAGACTGACCTGCCACAGAGGCCAAGCAGCAGTCATCATCTCTCCTCAGGAGATGCTGGATACAGGACAAAGGAAAACGAAGCAGCCAGTACCATTGTGACAGAAAACTACAAGACCAGAAAAAGACATGCAATTTTAGTGGTGGCTCTCTTTTCCCATAGCCGTTTTCTTTTTTCTTTTTGAAAATTTCTTAATATTTTAAGTTCATTCTCATCTCTATCCTTGGCTCTCTGTGCCTGGAAAAGGAGAGAGAAAATGAAGACCATTTTAAGCCACCTTCCCTCCATGCCTGAGAAGAGGCCCAGGATGGGTATGTGTACTGAAGGAGCAGAGCTACTCAGGAGGCTCCCATGCATCACTGTCCTGGATTTGAGTGAGTGGTAGGGATTTTGGGTAGCAGGGGAGGGTGTTACAGGGGTGACCCCCTGTAATAAGCTCCTCCAGCACCAAGTTGGACCCACCTCTGCACCAAGGATGAGCCAATCAGCTGTGCCTCTGTGATAGCATATTTAAGAAGGGACCTGGGAGGAGGAGTTGCACTTGTGAGGAGGAGCTGTGACATCTACATGAACAGCAAGGTCAGTGGAAGAATGGAGGAAGGGGAGGGGAGGTGTGCTGGAGCAGAGACCCCCCTGTATCCTGTGATGAGATGGCTCCCCCTGTCTACCCATGGAGGTCTACTGTGGAGCAGATGCTGATAAACGGCCTGTGAGGGTCCCCACACAGATATTTAGGTGGTTGCACCCAAAGAAGGCCGGGACCCTATGGGAAGAAGCAGCCCCTTCTGTCGTAGTTCAGCACTGGGATGACTGCAGCATGCAGGGGTGTCCCATGCCAGAGCAGCTGGGGAAGGGCTGCATCCCATGGGAGGGACTCAAGTCAGAGAAAATTTGTGGAGGACTGTCTCCTGTGAGAGGGTGACCGCACTGCAGCAGGAGGAAGGAGTTCTAGGAGCTCCCCCCACCTCCCCTGAAGATGGAAGGAGCAGCAGCACTGACTGCACAGCCCCCCCCCCCCCCCCCATTCCCTGCCCCTGTGCTGCTGGGGGAAGGAGGTAGAGATATCGTGAGCAACACTGAGCCTAGGAAGAAGGGAGGGGTGGGGGGAAAGTGTTTTCAAGATGTGGTAATGCTTCTCACTGTAGTACAGTGTCTGCTAAGTGTTGTTGTTGTTAGTGACTGTATTAAATCTATGTTCTTTTTTTCTTCCCCTAATGAGTCTGTCTTTTGCCCATGACCATAATGTGTGAGTCATCCCTCCATGTCCTGTCTCAAATCCCAAGTCTCTACATGTTTTCTTCTCAGCCCCGGTAGGGAAGAGGGGAGTGAGTGGCTATGTAGTGCTCAAACCACGACAGTCAGCTACCCTCTTTCTTCTTAACTACTTGATGCAAGGCTTTCCATCCCTGCCCAGTATGTTTTGTGTTCCTTCTCATCTTCCACTTCTCTTACCCAGTCTTCCTACTCTTTTTTCCACCATTCTCTTAGGTTTGGTTTCCATTAATAAGCTGTGTTGTCCCCACACACCTTTTGTTCCCTCTTACACCTCTCTCCAGTTTACCAGGTCCGTGTCAGCTTTCCAGTAGATTTTCCTCCCCAATATATGTTTCGTTCCAAGCTGAAAGCTGGGCCCAACTATGGATACTTGAGTTTTTCTTATAGTTTTGGGCATCGTTCACATTCCTGAGGCTGAGCAGTGAGAAGGTGTGCCCCAGGGGATCATAGAATCATGGAATCATTCGTGTTGGAAGGGATCTTCAAGGGTCATCTAATGTAACCTGCCTGGAATGAGCAGGGACATCAACTAGATAAAGTTTCTCAGAGCCCCACACAACCCAACCTTGAATGTTTCCAGGTACGGGGCATTTACCGCCCCTCTGGGCAACCCCTTCCAGTGCTTCACCACCCTTATAAAAAATTTCTTCCTTGTATCTAGTCTGAATCTACCACCTTTTAGTTTAAAACTATTACCTCTTGTCCTATCACAACAGGCCCTACTGATGCCCTGTTTAACCACGTAGCCTTGAACCAGGACACATTCAGGCACTGAGAGATTTCTTGGAGCATCTATTTGCCAAATTCATTTCCGCAGTGTATGCCAGAAGAGAAGTCTTACACAAGAGCTTGGGTTTTCTTCAGAGTCAGTACTTTTTTTTAGGAACCACAAAAAGCAGATTTGTTTACACATTTCAGTTTGCTACTCCAGAGTGTGAATCTGATGAGACTGGAGAAGGAATTTGTAAAGCTTTGGCAAAGCAAATCTTTTCCTGCCTTTCCCTGTCTGATTTCAATCTAGAACGGAATATCTGAACAATTTTTGTGTATTTAAACAATAAAGATCAACCAGATAACAGGTGACAGAATTGTTTTGTTAAAAATTTATTGGCAAAATTCCTGAAAGTAGACTATGTCATAGAAAATTTTGAGCAATAGAAATGCTGAAAGTTCCTATTTCCTGTAAATAGCTTCAAGGTTTTGCTTTTAGTCGTGTCTCTAGCAATGATGAGAAATAGCACAGAAGATTAATGACAGTGCCATTATTGTAATGCTGATTATAATTGGACACATTATAATAGCTTCAGACTGTGATTATCTGCTCAGATTAGGATTATTGTAGGTTTAGAGGGTTTGAATTTTACAAAGGTTTACCATGGTAGTTAGTTGCTTTCTGTGACAGATTTTTTTTTTATAGCTTTACCAAAATTTAACAGGGAGAAATAAAACAAATAATGTTCTTCCTTTATGCAGACTACTGTTATTTGATATTCTGTTTTATAGAATCATAAAACCATAGAATGGTTTGGGTTGGAAGAGACCTTAAAGGTGATCTAGTTCCAACCCCGCTGCCATGGGTAGAGACACCTTCTACTAGATCAGGTTGCTCAAAGTCCTGACAAGCCTGGCCTTGAACACTTTCAGGGAGGGGGCCTAAGTTTATACACTTATAAACTTCATAAGTTTATACATTTATATTAATGTCAGAGTAGTAGACCAAGAAAAAAAATCTGTTCTATCTTACATTTTACGGACATCTGTAAAATTACTGCATGTCAAATCCCTCTTAATAACACTATATACAGTGCGTAACAAGACTATTACAAGGCTACTGTTAATGAACAGTCCACCTTCCAGTTCCTTTGAATTTGCATTTAACATGTGGATATGCATGTAAATTGGCACCGGAAGAATCTTTCTTGTTTTCTAAGAATTGCCGGAGAGAGAGAGGGAATGAGAGAGACAGACAAACAAGTGGACAGACAGGTGGCTCTAATATTGCACAGTTTGTGTTTGATATTCACATACCCTCCAGCACAGATCTCGGATATAATTTTTTGATGTGTTCAGCATAATACAGAGTAGGTGCTGTTTAATACACATGGAAGTGTTTTTTATGTCCTTTCCTCTGATGCTTCCTTGCAGAATTCTAATTTAGTTATTCATAATCCCCTGAGTTCTTTAGAAACCAGTATATTTTCAGCTACTACTCTACCAGTTTGTCTTCAGATTCTGATGTTTTCCAGGGGAAGTCCAAAAACACAGCATAAAGTTTAACAGCCTCATCAAAAAACTAGTACTGTACAATACAGTTAATTTTTACATAGGGATATTTCTGCCAAAGTGATACTTCATATGAAAAAGTATAAACTGGTAATTCTTTACTGAGAAGACACCGTGTGTCTCATGCAAAAGCACTTTAAATGGAAATACAGTCCTTCACAGAGTTTTTGTTGTTAATACATTGTTGTATTTAGAGGAATATAGGGAATGCATATGGGCAGCAAAGAGAATTTTAATCATTTGTTAAAAACACTCTATTACTAGATTATGCCTCCTGAATAATCATGTCCAGTATTTACTACAGACAGAACATCTTGCAGTCTTTTTTGTAAATATACTCAATCATGTTTTAAAAATAATGAGCACCTTTGCCCATTTAGAGTTTTTTATCCTTCTTGCTTACCCCATTCACCCATGCACTGTTCCATTTTCACTTCGTTTTGCATGGGTATCAAGCAAAAGTATTCCAGACAGGGTGCATTACAAAATAGCACAGGCTAAGTCTCTTTTCTCTTTCTTTTCTGATTTCTGCTCCATATGCTCCTAGGATAGTACTGTACTCCCTTTTTTGTTGTTGTTGTTTTTGGATTCCTCATCTTGTTGTCACCTCCTAATCTGGGCTGAATTTAATAATGTCTAATCTAAGTCACCTAAAACGTGAGCATCCAGTCTAAAATAGTTGTTGAAATGGAGAGAAAAAGTCAGGCATCTAGTGTGTGTGATTCATCCCACCTAAGATATAAATTTTAGCTCAATATGAATCATGAACTAAAGATACTCTCCACTAACTGCAGAGAAATCCTCAATGACTAGTTTAGACTAGACATCTTTTAGATGTCTGAACTGGGGAAACTGAATGTGATAGTCTGTGATCACTTGTACACAAAGGCTTTTTCTTGCTTCTCCTGGTAACAGAGAGTTGCCTTGTGCAAGAAGGCAATAGATACGCATGTGTAAAGTATACTGCCAAGGAAAAATCTATGCAAGAGCCAGAGGATCGTTGCCTTTATACTTGCATCTTCCCTTTTCACAAGGACATGCGACACCAGCTATGCTGGAATTACGTGTCAGAAAACATGATAACTGTCAGATTTTGAAGTAGCATGCTACTGCTCTAATAAAATGAATTATTCTGTCTATACAGTTTCTCTCCAAAATTAGTCTTGGGATAAAGTGGTGGATTTAACCTAAAATGACAGCCTAGAAATGCTACATGGGAGGTTCCAATACTGATATCTCAGCAAAACTGAGATAGCAGACTTTGTACTATGAGAGCTGTGAAGAAATATCAGAAAGAAGTTGAATTAGTAAAGTAGAAAGCATAGATAGGACCCTTCTTGGTATGCACATTCTGAATAACTGAATTTATTAACAAGAATCTACATGTAGAACTATCCAATGGTTTTCACATTTTTCAAATTTTTCAGTCTTAGTGATATCCCATGTTGCAGAAACATTGATGAAGTAAAAGCTTAACTTTTCCTAATGCTTTGTATAGTATTACCAACCTCAAATACAGTATTTTAAACTTAAATAACTGTTAGTTTAAAATATAGTTTTAACTTCAGTAACTACCAAAGTTACTGACAATAATTTTTTTCTTTTTACTCTTGGAGAGCTCATTCTTGTCTTTATGATCCTAGCAGTTTGCTTAAACATTGCCAGATGATTAACTAACTTCCCAATTAAAAACAACATTTGATAGTTATTACACTGAACCTGTTATAACGTGAAATGACCTTACAATTTTTATACATAAACCACCATTCTTTGTACCTGATGATGGCATTATAAAGTATTGCTATTAAAAACTGGGGGAATCAAGAGTTTTTATCTTAATAGTTGAAAGATTCATTAGATGTAGCAAAAATTTCCTGTTGTATAATCCTCAACCATAAACGTTCTGTGTAATATTTAAGGTGTGAAGACTTCACAGACTTTATGATACACACCAACAGGCATTACAGAGGGCAAAGTTGAAGTCAGTGCCTACTTTTGTGTTGTGGGATGTATTATTACAGTTAAAAACTGTAAGTAAGATTTGAATATAGAATGTCATTCTTTTGGATAATATGAGGTACAGGTTATCTAGAAGTTGTACACATACAAATGTCTACATCTTAAATATCAGCCTTAGAGAGAAGCTTGTGATAAGGTAACTATAAAATAAATCAGTAGAATTCTAATTTTTAGCTGGTTTTCTCATCATTATATTTGTTATCAGTTTTAACACTTATAAGAGTCATCTTATTTCTGGCATAGCAACCAAGAAAAGTCCTGTTTGTCTTGTAGTAGCAAGAGATAGTTATGTGCTGTATTTCCCTTTTAATCTGAGAAATGCTGTCATTCCCCGATGAAAACATTTTCTTATCTATACTATTCTAAATTTCCACAGGTTTACAAATACTTGAAGCCATACACACAGTTTAAAGAAACTGTAGCTGTGTTTCGTGAATCTTTTATGTGCAAACAAAGGCAGGAGATCAAGACACCAAAGCTTCATGACTATTGCCTGTCAAATGAGCTATGGGAGCTGATGATGACTCTGTAACCATATCCATCTGCTTTTGTGAAGTAAAATACATGATCTTAGACCATGGTCACTTGACTTTTCTAACTGGGTGAACAATGCTTATTGTAGGCCCCTAGTGACTTTGTCAAGAGACACCCATCAACTGAACAACATCAGTAGAAACTGGGAGAGATGGCTGAAGTGCTGGAGGTGTCCTTATGGCCATAAAACATGGAAAATTTTTTGATGGCCCAAGTGTTTTCTTAAATCACCTTGGAGTAGGTGGTGTCAATTTTATCTTGATACCTCTTGTCAATTACAATACTTGTCAATTTAGTATGATACCTGAGTAAATTAATTTCTTCTGACTTCCCAGCATTTTGCAGGTGCCAGCTTCTACTGCCAGACTTTTTTACATAATGTCTTCTGCTGCTCACTCAAGTAAACAGTGAGTCATGCAAACCTTAGTCTTACTAGCATAGGTAAAATGTGATGACATGAGTTTCAGCATGTGCTGTGCGAGGCCAATGGGATCTCTACCTGATGTGCTTTCCTGGTGCTGATGATCTCATGGTTACCATTTCTTCACTTTTATTCCTACAAGGTCACCTAGATTAAAGTTCACATGAGCACTCCTGTCCCGATTGTAAGTACAGCTGTGTACACTGTGTAAAAATGCTCTGTGCCTGGTTGTGGGTCATCAGCTTGTCTTTCATAGTTCTGTGGTGGGGAGAATCATATTAGTACATGGATAGTTGGTATTCATAGGATGTGATCATAAACTGTTCTCCACTTTCTGCATCAGAAATGATTTATTTAACTTTTATGCAAGTTTAGAATTTTTCTGTTGTAACTGACCTTTGCCATGTTCAATTAAAAAGCTGTGCCTGTATCTGTTTTTTTTTTTTGTTTGGTTGGTTTTGTTTTTAATTTTTTTTTTCAAAGTACTAATTCCTTTTATGCTTGGAAAAAAGAACCAATATATTTTATGTACAAGTGATCTTTGTTATTGTTATTATTTTCCTTTTATGCCATGTCCTTGACATTTATTATTCAATATTGCTGTTTCATGGAAATGTGAGAGCACTCGTACTTTGAATACTCAGCTACTCAGTCATCACTCATGTTACAAACAGTGAAAGAATTTGATTCGTTTGACTGTGCTTTTTTTTCTCTTAATCCATTTGAGCCCTTGGGTGAAGCTGGAACCTCCTTGAAGATACATTGCATGTCTTCTAAAAAGAAGAATATTTAAGTTCTGTTTTGACTTTGTTTTTAGAGAGAAAAATGTCAATATAGCCATGCAAATAGAACCACAAATTTGTTTGCTTAAAAGGCCAAAATGTTGTGTGTTTCAGATTATATAGAGTGTCTGCTCAGGTGACTGAGAGTATTCCCAGGAGACCCGTTTGAGAGAGTTTATAGGAAGCAAACCTATAAAGGAATGTTCTGGACACTGACATTAGTGTAAATGCACATAGTACTTGTTTGTGCTTTGCTACCAGTGGATGAGCAGGCAAATTAATGGTAGGTGTGGTATGGACTGAGGGACATGTGAAGAAATATAAAATAGTGGAGACCATTCAGTTATTTCATGGAATGAAGTTATGTCACTGTCTGCTAAAACTATTCTGAAAAAAAGTAAAGGAGCGTATGGACCAGGGCACATCTAGTTAATATAGTCTGCCTGTATTTACAAAAATCTTTCAGCAAAATTCCTTATCAAGTGTTTAATAAGAAATTAAGCTTCTGTGGAATAAGAGGAAAGATCTTTCCAGAGTTCTATGTTTAAGGATAGGAAGGAAAGATTAATAATGAAATTAAAGAATAAAAATGATAAAAATTTTCAACAGTAGAATAGTGGAATACCACAGCTATTTGTCCCAATATAGGGAGGTGATAAAGTTTGCTAGTGATGCTGAATTATTCAGGGTAGTATACTCATAAGTGAACTCAAGTTTTAAGATACTAAGTAGGTGATAAAACAGCAGATGAAATTCAGTAATGATAAATCCAAAGACAGGTGTGTTAGGGAAAAGCAGTCTTACCTATTCATATGTAGGGATTGTCTCTAAACTGGCTGCTAAAATGGTAAAATGCATTTTCAAGCTTGATAGCTCTAGAAAACATTGGAGAGGGATGACAAGCTTCATCATAGGTATGGAGTGGTGTCTGGATAAGAACATCTAACTAGACTAAGGCTTCATTAAGAAAAAATAAGTGACTAAAGATGAATACAGTAAAAGTGTATGAAATCATTCTGGGGTTGAGTAGGAAAATGATTATTCACTGTTTCTCATAAGTATCATGTACTAGTAAATCAAATTATCAGGTAGCAGGTATAAAATGAAGAAAAGGAATTATTTTTCATACAGTGCATAATGAATTAATGGATTTCACTTCCATAGGAAGTTCTGGAGTCAAAAAATACATAAAGGATAAAGTCTGACTGAATTAATGGAAAAAGATTCCCACAAGGAGTGTCAGACCCTAAGATGCAAAGTTTACAAAGTCCTGAAATCACACATTTCTGGGAAATGGGAGCAGACATTGTGGAATTCTTACTGGGGGATTTTTCTGCATTTAGTAGATTTGTAATGGTTATATTCATTACACTGTTTCAGACACAGGATACCTCGAAGGATCTTTGTTCTGGCCCAGTACTGCTGCTCATACCATCTTACAGTCTCATGTAACTGCTTGTATTCCATGCTTTTAAAAAGTGCAATAACCCTTGGGTAGCAGATCAGACCCAGTGTCCACCTGCCTCTACCTCTTGTGCCAAACAAAACCCAGCAGTGTTTAAGGTTTGCACCAGCATACAGTTATGCTTCTACTCCTACACACTCAATTGCCTGCAATCTGCAGCTTGGAGATTTTCTAAACAGGAGCTTTTTTTTTTTTTTTTTTTTTTTTTAAATAATACTGTTGTGTTTTCTTAATCTAAATGCATCTGATTGTTTTTGAACTTACACTTTCGGCATCTATAACTTCCTGTTGTAATGAAGTTCAACATTGCCCAGATGCTGTGAGAAGTATCTTCTTTTTCTTATTTTGGGTGAATGACCTGATAATTTCATTTACTATCCCTCTACTATTTGTACTATGGTGCACAGTTCTTCAGGCACAGCGTTTCCTATTCACAGTATCTACAATGGTATTGATTTTACATTTTTCTTTTCCAGTTAGGTGTCTTTATTTGTCTAATTGTGTCTGTCTGAGATGGAGTTAATTTTCCCCATAGCAGCCCTCATACTGCTGTGCTTTGTATTGGTAACTAGAAAGGTATTGATAGCACACCAGTGTCTTGGCTACTGCTGAGCAGTGTTCCTGTATCTCCAACACTTCCCCCTCACCAGTAGGCTGGGGGTGGCAAGATCTTGGGAGGGGACACAGCCAGAACAGCTGACTCAAACTGACCAAAGGGATATTCCATACCATATGATGTGTGCTCAGCAATAGAAGATAAGAGAAAGGAGAAGGAGGGGGGGCATTTGTTATTATGATGTTTGTCTTCCAGAGCAACCATTATATGTACTGAATCCCTACTTCCCAAAAACCAGCTGGACATTGCCTGCTAATGGGAAGTAGAGAATAAATCTGTTTTCTTTGCTTCTGTGTACTGCCTTTGCTTTTGCTTTATTACAGTGCCTTTATCTTGACCCATAAGTTTTTTCCATCTTATTTTGTCCCCTGCCCTGCCTTGCTGGAGAGGGGTATGATAGAGCAGCTTGGTGGGCACCTGATGTCCAGCCAAAGTCAGCCCATCACACTAATCTCCTCTCAAACAGAAGTTGATCCATAACTTTGCTTATCTTTGCCATATCCATCTTTGCTGTACATTCCCTAGTTCTTCCATACCTGCAGAGTCGCAGACAGATCTTCTCATGGGTTATTAGACAAGTTTTTGTAATGCTAGTCATGAATAAAGAGAAGCTGCAAAATGTGTCTTGTAGACGTGCAGGCAGGATCATGGACTTCACTATGAGCTCTTCCAGAGCAAACGAAGTGATGCAAAGTAAGCAATGTAGGAATGCAGAGGTGTCTTTCATTTCTCTGGGCAGAGATAAACTGATACATATACAGTACTGTCGTCATGCTGAGCTTTGCATCAACAATAACAGGAATGCAGGAGCAGAATACAGATAGCTTAACTGTCTTAATGAAAACAAATATTTGGAAATACTTTTTGTTTCAATTTTTGCAGTTACATCTGATAATATAACTATCATGGTGGAGACAAGAGTCCAAGGAGTGTTCTCTTCTGTCTTCATATGGCAGTGTATTGGCCAGCTGTGGTTTCAGATTTTAGTGAGGTACAAGTACAGCTCTTTATTTTGGTCCCATAGGTAAAAAGGCAATAGCTTCAAGTGCAGCTGAAGAAAAGATTGATGAAGGAGGTCACAGATGTCTAAGGGCAGAGGTCTTCTGCCCTTTTTGCACCTGCATATGGGTGTCATGGGGAAGGCTACTGAGATCCCTTTTTCTCCAGTCCACAGCAGAAGAGCTCCTGCTTATTGAAGCAAATCCTAACAGACTTGAGTTTTTCTCAATAAATGCAGTTTTTCTCAATCCTAATGTTATACCCTGTATTAGATCTTATATCATACCTGAGCTGGGATTAATCGTGGCCAACCCGAAGGATAATGATGTTCTTAAATTTCCAGTGCTCATCTGTATTGTTAGCTGTACTTACATTTATTCAAAAAGAAGTATTCTTTCTTCATGTTTTTGTGCCTTCAGAATAGTATCTATCAGAAAAAAAAAAATTAATGCCTTTACACTGTGCAGCATCCTTTGCACTTTAACTTATTTTCAAATTCAATACAAGATTTGTAAAATCCTTCATTGTAACAGTAATCCTTTCATGGTTCGTTTTTTTCTGATTTATTCTTCTTTACATTTTTGTATTTTCTTAGATTGTAGGTTTTGGGATCAAATAATAGAGTCAGAAGTTGGAAATCAGAATTCCCTAATTATGAAACTGTATTAAAAACAACTTTAATGTTTGTAGTAGGTCTTTTTTATACATGCTTCTTAACAGTTTTTTTTTTCCTTATTATAAGAGTATTTTTTTTTTCAGATGGAAGTTGTGCCTTGAATAATTATGTTTAAATGAATATCTAAGGAAAATACTAAATAATGTAAGACTTCTTATGACACTGTATTATTTTAAACTACTGATGTATTTAATGATTTGTTTGAAGTATATTTTCTTCTTGCACTATGAAAATTTGCTCTATTTACATAACAGAATAAAATCAATGTATATGAGTGGAAGTTTAAGGTTTGCAGACAAGACTTTTAATCAAGATCTTTTAAATTTGGATATTCATAAGAATTCAGATAATGTAAAGAAATTCAATCACCTGAACAATGAAAAAGGGAAAGACTGTACTTCCTCTGTTAGACCACTGGCTGCAGAGCGGGTTTACTGACTGATTTAAAATACTGTATGTGTGTTTTGGCATTCAAATGCTGGAATGCATTCCTTTCATTTTTATCATTTGAAGAGGAATGACATTTATGGTATATAAGGCATAGTGGAAAAAAGTAGACATTTTTATCTGCTAAGGAAAGGGTTAAAGATCTGTTTGCACCAAAGGCCAGTGTTTTCTTAAGGGCTCCTTTGTTCCATATGTGTACTTCTACAGTAATAAATAAATTCATTTTTAATACTATAAAGTGAAGGAGCCAAGTTAAGATTAAATTAGTTATTTTGTGGCATACCATCATCAATTTAGTTTCAACAAATTACTGTGAATGTTTTTACATAGGCATTACATACTTGCTTAAAATGCACTCTAATTATATGCTAGGCTAAATTTTGGGTGGTTTTGCATAAATAATACTATTTATAGAAATTGTATTACTATATTACTGTAAAATTAACTTTTTTCTTTTACATTCAATTTACTACATTTATTCAAACTGACTAGGTACTTTAAACATATAATTTAAACAGTATTTTTTAATATGTGCAATTTAAGCAAAAAAAATGGAGTGATTCCCAATCCTCTTTGGTAAATGTGTACAAATAATACTTTTTAAAGGATAAATTACAATTCTGAAAATTTTTTTTTTCAAAAGATTTGAAACTTGATATTACATAGGTGATATTACTTTAAACAATGTTATCTGTGAAAGGTGAACATGTAAAATGCAGGAAATATAGTGTCAAGACTGATGTCCTATATTTATAGTCTTGTGATATTTTATATTCAATTATATGAAAGCAAACTTTTCCTGGACATTGTATTGATTTTCCAGAAATTTAGACTGCATTCTTTAAGAACAAATTACTCTGAAAGTATGAACCCGTTGCACTGGTCCATCCTTTGCTGATCCTTCTGCTTACTTTTACGTCAGACTGAATTTGACCTGAACAACACAAAACAGGTTTTATAACATGGTTAAGAAGAAATGACATTGGGAGAAGGGGAGGATTATATTACCTGGAGTGGTACCACGGTAAATAAACACACTTCTGACATTTTTTCCTTTTTTTTCTCCCATTAGCTTTCACTGCTTTATGATTTATGTCTTACAGTTTCAAATAAAACCCCAACAAATGAACAAAAAAAAACAGAAAAAAAATCCCCTCAGAACAACAAAAAAACCTGTATCTGCAAGTTCAGTTACTTTTGTTGTGTACTGCAATAGCAGTTACTGGTTATGTTTAATGCTTGTAGGCAGAGGACAGTGACCTGCCAACATTTCTGTTGGTTTGAGAACACAACTGTTACTTCATATAAGTGTAGGGAAATTAAAAACTTCTCTTTCATAATTTCAATCTCGGTGAAATCTGCAGAAGGAGTTTAACCTCTAAAAAACCCTTGCTTGGATTAGTTACATAAAAATGAATCAAATACTGATTTTCTTGAATTGCTTAAAGTTGTTGCAGCTTTTACTTTCTCTCAACTGCAAAGAAACACACTTATTGAAATGGATGTGGGACTTTGGGCACAGGATATCAAGCCATCATGCTTAGCAAAATGGTGCACCACAATGCAAGGCCAAGATGATGTCTTGATGGCTAGTCTGATAAAGTTGGGATGTCTTTGGCTTATAGAAGTTACTGAAGCCCACTAGAGGGCTCACAAAGTGTTTGAAGACACTGTGTTTTCCTATACTGCCTTTTTTTTTTTTTTTTTTTTTTTCCTGCAGGACCTAATAGTAGAAAGGACCTGCTAGGATCTGGAATAAAGTGTACTGAGTGTAAGAAGAGAGCTCTCAAATTGTTTTAAGGATTGCTATCATCTACAAATTCCCAATACTTTAGTGTATGTACCAAGCCTCTGTAGTATTGTTGTACAAAAGACGCTCCCTAAGAACCAGATTCTGCACATACTTGAGCATATGTGCATTTTCATTTGCCAGGAGCAGTTCAGTTTTCCACTCTGCCTCCTAGCACATGACTTAAAATTCAATAAAGATTGGATTCAGCTTCGGAACAAACACCTAAACATCTAAGTGTGAACTAGGCATCCAGGCTTCTCATATAGACAATGTAGTTTTAGGCAAACCAGGAGCACCATTTGGCCCACATTAAAGTTAACACATTGAATATGATTCAAGTTGGCTGTGATGATCCCATTTGCCTATCCCTAATGGTTTACAGATGCTACTAAAGAAAGTTACAGGTGTCCTATCTCCCATTGGAGTGGTTTGGATGTGCTGTGAAACCTCAGATGGCATAAGGTTCCTGTGCAGGCAGCTAGATTAATCACCTTTGGTCAGCTGAGTAACTCTCATCCTAGGGTAAATTACAAATTTCTAGACCGTTATGATTAGCAGAATATCTATCTCAGTATGCATACCATTTTTTAACTAAAGCCAAAGCAATTTTTAATACTGGATTTCTGCCCCTCTAGTGCTTTCCACAGAGAATAAATGATACATGTGCTTAATTTAGAAGCATGTTTGGTATAATTCAGTCTTTCTGTATTATCAAAGCAAAAATTACTGCTGGTAGGGTGGGAGGACTGGAGCTCCTTATCCTGCCTATGCTGGGCTCTCTTCCCACAGGACCAGGATGAAGATTAGCAGGTTTTTGGAGATGACTTCCTAGTTCTTTCATGATGGCTGTCCATAATACAAGTGCAGTGGGCTCATCAGGACTGACAATACCCCAGTGCTCTTGGCATTGTATACAGCATAGGTTGGCTCTCTTGACAAAGAGTAAGCCTCTTTTGTAACTAGGAAATCCCTATATATCCTTTGAATAACATTATTTTAAAACCAGTATTACCAGAATAAGTCAAACTCATCAATAATCCTCTGCTTTTATCTGAAAAATTGAATATGAGTGTTTGGAAAAGCTAAAATGTTGATGAACATCTAAACCTTGCTATATATAGCATCTCATACAGAAAAAGTACTACAATACAAATATCGAAATGAGACGCAGTGAGCCATCATTAGTTTGTTCCGACTGATACTAATGATACTATTTTAAAGCATTTTTTTAACAAGAGTCCTCTGTATTTAGGAGAAAACACAGCCTATCCTCTGAAGTATCTTTTCAACCATTTCCACTTGAGGAAGAAAAGGACTTCCAAGCTGAAAAAGCTTTTGGAACCACATAGCTCAAACTAGAATGAAGTCACGGTAATCCTCTGTCCTTTAGTAGCAGGTCAGATTAGAGGCTCACAGAGATCTTTATGACTTTATAATCTGTGATTAACATATTAATTTTTAACTGTGTGCTTTGGTCCAGTTCTTTGCCACAATGCATATAAGCATGTCCGTCTTTGGAGCAGGTGGAGCCAAAGAAAGGGGTTAAAATTAGGCAGATGTTGAAGTGCTTTGCAGGCTTGAGCTTGAGTCCCAACATCCTGAGATCTTTGTCTTTCAGAATGAATGCAGTGAAATGTCTTTTTCTGCCATGGTTGTATTCACGCCTTTGACTTTATTTAAAAATATATAAATAAATAGATAAATGAATTATTAAGGATATAGTACATTTTCTTTGCCTAAAGAAGCAATTTTATTAATTAAGAAATGTGTTAAAATAAGTTTTATTTAGATGGGTTAATCTGCTTTTCCCTAAGTTTGTTTTTTTTTTTTTTTTAATTTTACATTTACATAGAATCATAGAATACCCCTGGGAACAGACATTGCAGGTCATCTGGTCCAACCTTTCTTGATAAAAGCACAGTCTAGACAAGATGGCCCAGCACCCTGTCCAGTGGAATCTTGAAAGTGTCCAGTGGTGGGGAATCCACCACTTCCCTGAGGAGATTATTCCAGTGGCTGATATGTGTACCATTTTGCTCTCTGCATAATTATCAAGTTTTGAAGTGTTTTGCCACAGACAGCTCTAACTGTTGACCAGAACCCTGTTCACTAAAAACTAAACCAACAGATGACCAGCAAGAGAATGACCAGAATTTATATAAAAGTGTGGGTAATTCCAGATGGCCAGCTGATTTGGAAAATCACTCTGTGAGAGTTTTAAGACATTTATGGTAGTTGTTGAGGTCCTGTTTCTCCTTGTACAAGCAAGTTCTGGGTTTTGAGCTGGTAAGCTATATAATTAGCTGAGACATTGTTTAGGACTATGTGCAGGCAGTGATGGGAAAAAGAAAGCATAGAAGCAGCAAGAGAGTTTGCCCTGGTCTCTGCATGCCTCTACCTTTTGGCAAAGTTGCACTTTTACAGTCTGGTGGTAATGTTGATTTGTGATTCTTAGCAAGTGTACATTAGCTGTCTGAAAGTCTATACCAGAGTTAAGGTTGCCAAGGGCACTTTCAGCTCTTGAGTTCAATTAGTTTAATTTTCATACAGTATAGTAGTGCATTTTAGAACACAAGGAGGTGATGAATTAAAGTAAGGCTGACTTCAAATTATGAAAAAACCCTGAATGTATGCCCTAAAGTATTCTAACACTGCCTGACTGAATCAGCCAGTAGGTACTGGGAACAGTAACAATTGTACAATAGTACGTCTAAGTAGCTTTGGAATTGCTTGTGTTGTATGACAAATATTTGAGTTTGCAGCATATACGTTGTTGCTGCTTCATCTTCCATTCACAGTATTAAGTGCAAATATACTGAATAGTGGGGAAATTGGTTGAAGGAGTTTGTCAGTGTTGTGAATGATGTATTAAGACCATAGTGGAAGCCTGAGGCCTGAAAGTGAACTTTGTGGGTACAGGTAGAATTGGACTCAGTTACCACAATTTAGGTGTCTAATGCTATTTGAGATGTCCTGGCATATCTGAGGCAGGCAGGTAGTGCTAGTGAATGTGACCCAGGCCCAGATGCAGATTGTAGCTATGGAGCCAGATTCTCCCCTGAGTGTTCAAGAACATCAGGGGCAGGATTTGTTTCTTGAGTACCAGTTGAGGTGGCCTAGTGCGTCCCATTGATGGGCAACTAAAAAATACTAATGAAACTTACAGGTCTTCCATAGACTCTATGTTGTATCTGTGTTGTATCATCTCCATGCATGTATTATGGGTACCTCACAGCTTCTTAAATGACTTTAGATGCCTGTATTGAAATAATCAATTCTATATATAACTCTTTATTTACAATGTCGGGAACTTGTTCATATTTAGACACCTAAATGTATATTAATGAAGAACTGAACATATCTCACTTTCAGTACTAAGATTCTGTATCACTGGGAAAAACAGGATAGCATTTTGTCATTGTGTATAAAAAAATAGTGATATGGATGATAGAGATCAATGCAATAACAACATGTAAATAAAAGCAGTTTAGGAAAATATTTTTGTATAAAGAAGTGATGAGGATTGCAAAGGCTTTTTGGTGAGTAGTAGATTCAGAGTTAGAGTGCAAACCATACTTAAGTGGTTTCCTTTTAGCTTGTGCCTAATGCACTTATTTTGCTTTCACATAATGGTTTCTTTTCCCATGATTCTTCTATACTGTTCCATAACATCTGTAGTGGAAATATTCTGCCCCTGTTATTAAGGAGGGCAGAGTTGAGGTTAACATTGTTATATCTTATTTCTTTGATATTTTAGAGACTTGGGGATATTTTAGTTCAAATTGTGACACTAGCAGGTGACCCTGACTATACATGAGCTGGTGGGTTAACCTTGGCTAGCAGCCAGATGCCCACCCTGGCCTCTTGCCACAGCGGCCACCCCTGCAGCCCCCCACATCTACCAAAACCTTGCCACCTACACCCAATGCAGTCAGAAACAGTAATTTCCATTTTGTGCCAATTAAGAAAATATCCATCCTTCCCTCCTACTTCCTGTTGTTGTTTGAAGATCATTCTTCTATACAAAATTAACCCTTTTCCTACTTTTTAAAATTCTTTTATTTCTACTTACTGTTTGACCTTCTTTTGAGGTGAGGAAGTGGTGTGAGTAAGTAGGGATTGATGAGCTAAACAAAAGAGACAGGGAAATTATAGAGACTGAGTGAGATCCATGGTGACAGACTGTTTTCAAGAATGGAAGGGAAAAGGAGATCTTCATGACATGTACATCCCACATGTGCAGACTTACTCACCTGTTTATACTCCCCTGTGTTGTGCTGGCAATACCATTATCCCTAGAAGTTTGTTCACTAGCAATTACGAATTGAAAGGGAAATTTGCGGTTCTGTCCTCTAATCACAGAGCAACACAAGATCCTCAAATGAGATGCTGAAGCAGATGCTGAAATAAAAAAGATTTACAAAAAATATTTGTAAAGGAGTTTGTTAATGGATGAAACAAATTGTCTTATCTGTTTCTTAATATTTGTAGTTCTCCTCTGTCAGAATCCCCAGAAAGTAAAGGCCATTTCAGACCTTTATTCATTGATGGGTCTTACAGTTTTTTTGAAAATCTACTTCTTAACGCTCTAATAACGATACCGTATTCTCAAGAACATAACAAGGATTATCCCTAATGAAAATACTCCTGAGCCCTATCTCATAGCATCAGAGGGAGACATATCATGTTTGCTTTGAGAGAAGAGTATGATGTAGCTCTATCAGTATTGTTACCCATGTGGCAGTGGAAAATTATTGTTAATGAACTCTTTTGAAAGAGCTTTAAACTTTTGAACTTAAAATCTTGAACTTAAATCTTTTAAATTTAAAAAAAAGCGCCCCACAAATTTTGAGCTACTTTCTAAAATGTGAACACCAAAATTAATGTAATATTTCAGTAATGTTCTAGATGTCTTAGTACAACCAAAAGTAGTATCTGCCATCTTAGCTACAGCCTTATGCTTGAAGTACATGCTTAGTTGGCCATTTATGCTTAATTTTAAGTCCTTCTCAACTTCACTGAATTCCTTTGAAATTCTTCTGTCGTGTGAGAATAATCTGCATTATCTGTTGATATTGACCTTGAATTTAAACCTCTGAATCCACATTGCTCTAAATATTCCATGTTACCAGGGAATCTAAATTTTCTGTATAGTTGACCTGTTTCTTCATTGCTTTAGGTGTCCAACAACTTTGGATTATCTGCAGATGTTTTCTGTACTGATTTTTTAACTAGCAAACATTTGTTTCTATCAAGGAATTACTGGGATGATTTCTAATATCACACTGTCATAAATATCTAGAAAAACACCCAAGTTGAGAAAAACTAAAATAAATTATAGTCAGGTAGAAATAATTATTTTTTTTTTTTCCAAACAAATAGATTTTTTTTATTTATGGTGTGTCATTTATGTGTGTTTCTTTAAAAATATTCCTATATTTATGCAGTTTGGCTGTGGAAGTACCTTCTATTTATGTAGAAAATAACGTATGAGAAAAATATTAAAAATCGTAAAACAAGTCCATATTTTTTTTGATCAGCTGTTTAAAATTTGATATTTCAGATATTTGAATATGTATGCAACACTGAGTGCTAGAATAGTTTGCATGTTTTATCATCATCTTTACTTCATTAAGTTACCTTGCAGAGAACAACAGTTTGTTTATGTACATGTGAGAAAAGGAATAAAAAACTTCAATCTGAATCTAGAAAAAAAAAAAAAACCCATGTGAGTACAGATACTGCATTTTTACTGGTTGTGCCTTAAAATATATATTTTTGATTACATCTTTTACTAGAGTGTTTCAGCGTCAGTAAGTTAATCATTTATACCAGCTGAGGATATAGCCTATGGTCTCAGGCATTTACTCCATTTACTTCATATTCTCAGAGATAATACAGAGAACTTCAGTCATTTGCTTTTCACACAAGCAGGATTTCCCCATCAGTAGCTTTACAAGGTTATCTGTTTATAATCCTTCCTCACTTCTTGGACATAATTTTGCTCTTAACACTGATGTTGAATCTTCTTGTAAGGATTGTCTTCATCTTTTATTACAGGGGTTTTAAGTAGGGTAATAAAATCTAGTGATATGGCCATTTTCGTATACTAAAAGCCTATAGTCAGACAACTTCTGCCAGAAGTGAAATTGGAAGCATTATCAATGATGATGCTTTGTAAGATAAGATGGGTTTAATTATGTTTTATAAGCACCGATGAGAAAGAAGTATACTTGTTAACTACCATTTCATCCCATTTATTCACTACACTTTCTCCAGTGTACTGTATATGTTTCACAGGAAGCTCTCCAAAGACAATATTTTGAAATTAATTATTGTTATGACTTAGTCTTTTTGCTTAAAAAAAAAATCACTGCAGAGAATCCTTGGACTTTCCAAGGGCACAGTTCTGGTTGGTCTTTTGATGCAAGGAGGGTCGCAGGACAGTAAGAATACGGCTTGCACTTTTCCTTGTTTACAAACTCTATAAGAAGAAGAGGATTGATGAAATTATTGTTTAATCTATTTGATGGTCCATCTGAATTGTATCCCATGAAGGTAATTCCTATGCCTCCTTGTCAACAATGAAGAACTATTTTGTTGGATTAGATTTTTGTGAATTGGTGATGCACTTCTTGGTTTACTTTTTCTCCTTTTGCCCCTGGAAACACTAGGACCATTAACTGTCAGTGGGAATGCTCCTGTTACCCTCTTTATGTTCTACATTGTAAAGCTTGCAACAAAAGGTCTAAAATCATTAGACATAAAAATTTTTAGCAGGTATAAAAATCCACTGGGGTCTAACAGTAAGTCCATTAGACATAAAAATTTTTAGCAGGTGTAAAAATCCATTGGGGTCTAACAGTAAGTCAAAGCCTTGATTTTGCTTCTTATAGCTTGATATGTGGGTTAAATTTTAAATTCTACCTTCACAAACTATTCCCAATGTATTAGTTTATACAGTGCTTTTCCAAAGTACACTACCTTTGCCAGAAGCTCACTTTGTGTTGGGTAAGGAGTAATAGTGACAGTAGCAGGGACACAAAAAGTTCTCTTCTCAGCTGACTTTAGATGCTCACATTGTAGATGAACGGGGCTTTTTTTTGACTGTAATTCCATTTAATGGAAATAAATAAACACTTCTTAAACACTGTTAATCTGCTCAGCATTAGGATGAGATGCCTAATTCTCTCCAATAACTAGAAAAAGTGCCTAGGATTAATTTATTAGAGGTAGATTTCTATGGTATGAACGCTGGGGCAGATAAATTCCCATTCAGAACATCTGCCATTTTACACTGATGAAAACACAACAATTCATTAATGCTAACTGATATTTTGCATAAATAGAGGCAAATATACATACATAACCTATATTTTTTTTTATCATTTAAGGAGATATTTTTCTTCCAACTAAAAGTTCTATTTAAAGATGAGTGTTTTTGAAAATCAGTTTTCAGCTTGTTTATGGGAGGATTGATTGAGTTGAGCAGCATCTGCATTTAATGACAAAATAACGTAAAGTTGTAATGGTTTAATTCCGATGTAAGCCTACTTGCTAAAATATTTTAAATATGATTGGAATGCAGAAGGAAGATATTAAATGAAATGGAAATGTTTTAGTGACTCAGAAGCACTAGTTACTAAGTGACTGACTATATTTAGGGAACTAACCCAAGATCCAAGTTATTTTTCAGCATATGTAAAACATTACAAGCTCCTCATTTTCAAACATTTATATATTGAATTAAATTCAGTATGAGTGTAAACAAATCAGCAAAGTTTATACGATTTTCATCTTCTGAAAACTTAAGGCCATGTGTCAAGTATATGCCAAGAAAATGACATATTTAACGTTGAATTCGAAAAGATTGTGTTTTTTTTAAATCACTTTTTTTCAATACTTTTTTTGAGAGAAAAGATTGGTTTTGTTATGGAATAATTTTAAATTAGAATGTTTGAATCAGGTACAATGACTTAAATTCCATGATACTATCTGATATTTACAGAAGTTAGTAATAATACTTTTCAAACAGGGACTATGAACTGAAACATGTTTTAGGAAAGCTATTACTTCAATTGGTAATGCCATTCATGTTTAGATAATAGATACCAAAGAGATCATGTTTATAAAGTAAGTTTAGTTTCATAGACATGACAAATAATTTGTAATTTCTTGCAAATTGTTCAGTTTAATTTTTTGTTTTGAGTTAACAACTTCCAAGAGCAGCAATTTTAAAAATGTCTTCTGGATAAGTATAAAGTTATGATAAAGCCTCATATATGTTAATGATCAAATGCTATTTGTAGAATATTTCTAATCTATAAAGAATAATCAGAACTCCTACTGCAGGAAAAAAATGCATGGGTTCTCCTAGGCCTTCATGTCTGCTCAGGATAAACAGGGTATGAACCAAAGGCCATGGAGGTTATCAGAAGGATTCCCCTATACCTCATCACCCTGGATTTGGCTTGCTGCCCCTTGACTCATCAGAACTAGCTGCATATTTTAATTAAGGTTTGTTCAACATCAAGAGGCCTTTCTGTGTGATGAAGAAGAGAAAGTAGAAGCATTACTTCTGCAGCATGGCCTGCTTTACTATCCAAAGCATACTGAGCTATTCATCTTTCAGGATGTATTTCCAAGACAAGCAAAATGGTTGTAGTGCTGACAGAGACATTGGTTTTCTTGTCAGACTGTGACATGTGTCTGTTTTTGGAAAAAGGGGATAATAGATGAATATAAAGTCTTCCTTCCCTACTTCCTTGGCCTTCTGGTTGTCAGCTGACTAGGTTCTAGGTTGTGAGAGAGCAAGGTATCTGGTTCAAACCTTACATTGATGGTTCATGTTTGATTTTGTCTTTTTAGAATCACAGAATCATACAACATCCCAGGTTGGAAGGGACCTTAAAAGACCATTTGGTCGAACATTTTTAGTAGAGTCCCAGGTTGCTCCACTTGATCTCTGTAGACCTTTAATACTGATCCTTATCAGAAACACAGATACTGACTGATATTTTTCTACCACTTGTTGAAAAGATCAAGAATGCGTTCTAGGGAAGTATTGAGGATCTTTTCAGAGTCACAGAATCACATAATGGTGATTTTCCACACCAGAATGTGGAAGCATGGCCCTCTGAAGCCTCTGGTACCCAAGCTGACCTAACATGAGTTAGTAGCATCGTACAAAATGTGTAGCAGCACGTGGCCATACTACCTTGAATCTAAAGCCTTCATTGGGTCAGTTTTGTGCCCCAGTCAATAAGCATTAATTCTTTTTTGTTCGTCTCACCAGGCAGGTTGTTGCAGTTGCAGCACTGCAGTAATAAAACGATGCTACTTCTGTCTCTGGATGTTGTGTAACTACTGTGGCAGTTGGCTTGTGCTGGCCATTGTGTTTTCCCTGATAGTGGTACCTTTAGCTCGTGTATATCTACAACTTTTAGAGATCCCCCCCATCTGTAGTATCCTCAAGCATGCATTTATTTATTTGTTTCTTTGTTTATTTATTTAGCAGTTTGCCTTTACTGCTGGTGGATGTATCATCTTCTAAGCCACAATTATTGTCATTAACAATTATGTACTGTAAACTGACAATTACATATATTGTGACAAAATAATATAGTTGCAAAATGTAACTACACATTTTTACTTCCTTTAAACAGCACTAGTGGATAGAAATATTACTGTCTAATTTTAAATACAGTGAATAAATATCTAGGGTCCGGTTAACCCAGGAAACAGTTATAATGTATCCCAGATAAGTTTTCTGCTCAAGTGAAAGACCAGAGAAAAACTAACACATTAGAAATCCCTTACTATATATATATTAAAGTAGATATAAAAATCAAATTGTAACTAAGTATTCTTTTATGACATATGAACCTTGAAATAGGCAATAATCTAATAGTCCCAATCAGAAAGCTGTGCAAGAGAAAACTGATTATTAGGCTTATGTTTACAATAAAAGTGCAGGATTTTTAGAAAGTCTATATGGTAAAAAATAGTCTCTAATAGTGTGGTTTCATATGATTTATGTGACATTCTGTTTGCTGTAACAATATTATGCTTTATACATTGTTTAGGGAGATATTTGCATAGAATACATAAAATGCAAAACAATATAACATGAAAGTAGCTTTCAGGTGCTATTCAGATCCTCTTTCTTACTTATTTTATTTATGTGTGTCATTGTGTGCTTTTATATATTGCATAAGAATAAATTTACTCACATTTGAAAGTAGAGTGAATATACAATCCAAGTATTTCTGTAAAATGGATTACAGAATAATAACCAAAAGATTAAAAACATTTTTTTTTTTTTCATGGTGACTAAACTATGAATGAGAAAGGTATGTTTACTGCATTGATTAAGTTGCAAATTGAACAATTATTTTAGATTATGAAAAATATCAGGTTTTATCAGTATTGCTTACCTAGAAATCACTGTGGAATGCTTATGCCTGCTAAAGAGAAAGTTCCTTAAATTCTTGGTACAAATAAAAATATTCAGCCACAAAACTACGTGAGAACTGAAATTAAAATGTTGGTGCTCTCTGATGGAGGAGAAATTTATAGAATATTAAATGTATGTTTACTTTTATTTTTCTTTCTTGATTATGTCATTAATGAAGAGAATACAAGTAATATTTTCCTTATGCAGTCTGGGCTAGTGAATGAAAAATATACTTGCGTAGGGATCATCTCACCCCCTCTCCAGACACCAATAAAAGACTGAATATTTTTTATAGAGTTAGTGTGATTTTCAGTCAGATATATTTCCTAATAATTGTTTGCATGTAGCTATGCCTTTTCTCACTTGTTTGAAGGTTTCCAGAATGGATCTTGTTCATATATGGCCTGACAATAAATTGATTTAAGGAAGGAAAGGGGCATCTGATCTCATTGATAAAAGACTGTTAGTTTTATTAACAGCTGAATACTTCAGCTGCTCGGGATGAATGCTGCGTTAATTCTCAGGCCATTTTACTCAAATGAATAGCCTTTTCTTCTGAAAGAAGATGACAAATATGTTAGAAGGCAGACCTTAATTTTGCCTGATAAGATGAAAATATATCATTTGTTTTATACTTATTACTCTAATTCTCCAAATGTTTTGTGAAATAGCAATAAACCATACCTCTTTTAACAGATTTTACTGGTGTGTAGATATGCTTTGAATGTATATTTTTGCAATTAGCTGCTGGCAGTGGGCAGTAAAATGGCTATTATGTACTCTCCTTTCCATATGGGAATGAATTTCAGAATTAAATTTAGCTTATTGCAGAGGAAATGTGCTCATCCACCGGCAGAAGAGTGTCATTTGTACCAATGACTGTCTGCTCCTCGGGGGAGCCGTGGCAGTGGTAGTGCTGGCACCGATGACCGGTGGGTGCTGGTGTGGTAAAGCAGCAGCACCTTGGGAAGTGCAGAAACACTGGTGGAAGGAAAAGGGTGTTCCAGGCAACACAGAAACAGTATTTAATCTCTTCAAAGAGGGGAGAGAGAAAGAGAGAGAGGGAAAGAGGTGTTTTTTTATTATTATTACTATTTCTATTCTGAGATCACACATGAGAAGAGTTAACACATAGTTGACCCTGAGGAGAAAGGAGAAGAGTCCACTTAGTTGACACCAATCTACAAAGGGGCTAGAAAATGGACTTTAAGGACAAGGAGCAGAACCTGCTGGTATGTCTGCATCCAGCCTCTGGTATTATACAGGTCTCTAGTTCAGTGGCACTTATGAAAAACCATTCACTTACCTGAATAGTGAGTTAGCCTATACTGTGTAGGTCTTGGCCTTCAAAAGGTTTTATGTTTTTTTCTGAAACTACTCCACTCTAGGTTGTCAAAACCAGAGTGCCCCTTATTTACACCAGTAACTCCCCCAAAAACTTTCCTCTAATAGGAGTCCAAAAGCCAATAACCTCAGCTGCTACTTCTACTAAACTCAAGGAACTCCATTGCTGTAAACCCCTCATCTTCTTTTTCTTAGAGGAATGCATTTGGAATAGGAAAAGGTATGGTTTTTATTTGATACTGTTCTAATACTTAAGCTACTTCCTCAGAAATTCTCCATTGAAAAAAAAGCATATCACAGTAATGAACAGATGAGACAAAGCATATCAGAAATTATGTGTAGCTCCAATGATGGAGTAACCATAATTTATTATCCTTGCATAAGAAAATTTGTAGTGGTGTAATTTTTTTAAGTTATGAGTTTAGCATTTGTGGTGACAGTACTGACAATGTTTGTCAACAGAAATCCTGCTTTGATACATCCATCCAGACAAAAGTCTGAGTGGTTCACAGGATTAAAAATGGGATAAAGAAGAGTAAACCGCAGTCCTAATTCAGGAACGTTGCATTATTAGTACCTGTTCATATGCTAGAATTTAGTGCTGCAGCTAATTTGCAGTAGAAGCTATTTTTTATAAGCAAATATTCATATAGCAACTCATAAATTTCTCAAACAGCTGAGATCATTAAATCATGAAAATGTAAAACTCGGATTGTCTATCTAATTCATCACCTATACTGAAAGCAGGATCAAGTACATCCATATGTGACAGATGCTAGTGTATATTCTGTTCTTAGAGAAAGCTTTTGCTGAGATCAGACATAAATCTTCTTTGTTGCAAATTAAGATAATCTCTTCTTATCTGCCATGGTAACACCGAACAATTAATTGTCATGTTTTCTATGCCATCTTCTGCCTACTCTAGTCAAACGCCTCTTCCCTTGCTCCTTCCTGCTGCCACAACCCAACCTCTTGGCTGGACTTTGTGAGCTCCTTTCAGCTTTCTATCATTAAAATTACATGTTTTGGTCTTTTAGTATCTTCTTGTTTTCAGTTGGGCTCTCCAATTTGTCTAGTCTAACTTGCCCCAAAACACTAACAGTTCTCTAGATGAGGTCCACTAATGCTAAGTAGAAGAAAGTAAATACTTGCAGTGTCTCATATAAATTATGTGTTTGTTAACAAATCCAAAGCTTTTTCTCTGCAGCAGTATCATGTAGTTAGTGATGACTCACATACATTTAGGGATCCATTAGAAACTCCCAGATCCTTTCTATTGTACTGTTGAGTTTCCAGGCTGTTGCCATTTTGGTATTATATTTGACCTACCTTTTAAAGTGTCACACTTAGGACTATGTCAGTAGATTACTTTAGCTTTCCAGGTTCATGCTGCATTCCAGTTGTCTGCACAATTATTTAGAAACTTCCCCAGAGTCATGCCATGCCCTGTGAGTGCAGTAAGCAAAGTCTCTTCTATACCCCTCTGCAGATGCTGGATGAAGCTTGGTACAGAATAAACTTTTGTAGAGTTATGGTTGTCCGTTGTCCCACAGTAAAGAAAAATCAGCAACATTTATTTTTTGAACATGTTTTGTACCATCTGGGGTGCAACTCGCATGTCCTGTGTAGACATTAGATCTGTTTGAAACATCCTGTGTTTTCTGTCTGTCTTCCTGCTGCTTGATCTCATGGTCCAGCAGGGTGGTGTGCTCCCAAAAGGTCTGTGTCATACTTACGAGCCTTGTGTCAGGAGACTGACTTGTGCTTTTCAGATGTTACCATAGAGTACTGCCTTCTCCTTTGTTTTGGCACTGACCCTATTTCAAAAACAAATCTTTGGTATGACCAGATTTTGATTTCTCATAGTGTCGAAATATGCATAAATATGTAAAATTTTCCTGTAGGCTCTTCTTACTGGATTTCTTCAGACCTAGCTGTAGCCTTCCTTATTGATATGGGGACGTTTGGTATGTTTTCTTATTTCTTTTAGAAGCGGACAGGGAAAGAATCCTCTGCTCCAGGTTTCTTTTCTTACACCTTTTATTAAGATCCATCAGTAAAGATTTTCCAAAGACATTATTCCATTAATTTTTTAGAGTCACATTAATTCAAAATAAAAGCTATTTGGTCTAGCAATTAGAAATACACTTTTTATTTTTATCTCCTCAGTTGTAAAGGGAAATCATTGTGTCCAAAACATGACAGTAACATAACTAGAATATTGTTAGACTGCAATGTCAATATGTACAGAGATGTCATACTTAAGTAAAAGCTTGGAGCCATTGGTATTATATAAATTTCTATCTTTCTGATTTTAATTTTTCTTTACCTTTACAAAGGATCAAGTGCTTTCAAAAGATATCCTTTCAAACTACATATAAGCCCTGTGTAAAGACAGTCAGCAAAGTTGATAAGGATAATTTTAGAAATAAAGCTGAGTGGCTCAGTTTTTGCTATGAAAGAGATGTGTAACTTCAATAAATGGGAACATTTATATTTGGCTTGCAGGAAGAATCATTTGATTTAGTTGAGGCAGTTGTTGCTGATCTTACAGTTTCATTTTTTAATATAATTTGAAACATTTCCAGTAATGACATATATGTTGATATTGAACCTTTCACTGAAGATAGTAATCATATTGATATAAATACATTGCACAAGGATAGTAACACTTGGAAGGAGCATATTTTATGTTAATCCAAAATGGATAGATAGAAATAAGTTGAATACCCTTCTTGGGTATCATTGTTCAACATTATTTGAAATAATGGGGATTGTTTGAACCTTTTATATCAGTACGGCTCCAGAATATATGCATTCATTTTAGATCCCCTTGAAGATGATTGCCACAGGAAATTAGTCTTTATTATTGCATTGGCCTTATACAGCAGAATAAAGCTTGAAAAAAACAAAGTTCAAAAAAGAAAAATAGTACTTTGTTTACATTGTCTTCATTTTTTCCTCCATTTTTTTTCAATGGAAATCATTGCTTAACTTGGATCCATTGGTTAAATTACTTCCTTCTCACTTGACAGTGTTTCTAAATTATGTTTGGGATTAAATGAACTAGCTATAGATTGGGTAGATACTTCAGCGATTTAGAAGCTGGATATGGATTCTTTTAAACATTTGAATGAACTCCTATTATTGAACCTGAGAAATCTTTGTCAAACACTAGGATTTTCCATCCACATAAAGAAATTTTTACCTTCCCGAATAATTTTCTTTTGCATTCAAGAGTTAAACCTCCGTGTAAACTAAGAAAAAAAAAAAAAAAATCAGAGTAACATCTGAAGGAGAAATTGTATTTTGCTCCTTGGTATGTTTTAAGTGTGGCTGATTTTTGTTTGCAGTATCTTTATCATTTCTGCTGAAAAATAAATGCTTACAGACATTTTAAAGCCCCTGTACAACAGACACAAATCAACACATCTAGATTGTTGTAAATTAGCAAATTCTGAGGTCCTCTTCACAATGTACCAGGGAAGCCTTCATGAAAAAAAAAGAGAGACCAGATGTACTTCAGAGGACAACTTCTAGCTGACTGGGCAGGCTCCAGTCCTGATTTGAACTCTGTGAGCCGCAGCGAAAAGTCTGATTTATGACTGATGAAAATGAATTGATGCTCCTGTACCTAGAGGTATCCAACAAATATTTTATCTGTGGAGATACTGGACTGCACAGTCAGTGCTGTTGGTGCTGGAGTAGAGGGCCTCTGGGCACCTTGTCCTAACTTAAGCAGCCTCATAGCCTGTCTTCAAGTTTCTGGGTCCACACTTACCTCCCTGTTATTTACTTTGACTTGTGTTATTTATTAATTTATTTCCAGTGGTTGTCAAAATCCTTGCAAAATATCTAAAGCTGTATATGGGTGAGGAAAAAAGTAACTTCACGTGATGCCTCCTAAAAAAACCCACTATATTGTGGCCTTATAGACCCTTTATTCTGGTTCTAGTGCTGAAGTGAATATTCAGTTTTGCAAAGAAAAAAACCCGTCTTTTTATTACAAAGAAAATAAATCTTATTTTTACAGCAAAGGTAATTATGCATTTTAGGTATGGTTGCCTCAGCTATACATCCTTCCTGTGAGATTATTCCATAGAGATTATGTTTTAACAAAGATATTTCAATAGTAAAGTCTTCTTTCTGGTGTTTTACTATTGGTTTAGGTTTCAGATGAAAGTTAAAAAATTAAGTTTCTCTTTGCCATAACAGGAACGCTTTTGTGATGAATCTTTAACATAGTAGCCTCTGGCAGGTAATGCAGTTGCCTGGAGGAAATTTTAAAAGCTTTTTAAAGTGCAGCGTTATGAATAGACGGTTTGCAGTATCCCAGTATCCCTTTTAAGACTGACTCAGAAATGTACAATGTTCAGTCATTATGCACAAGAATATAATTTACCTCTAAAGCAAATGAGGTTATACAGAATGAGTTAAGCAAAAAATTCAGACAGACAACTAGGAACTTTGTAGAAGTGTTTGGAACAAAGAAGAAAAACAAGAATAAAGTTGAAAAAGTGGCCTTCTCATAATAGAAACAAACTCGATTAGTCTGAAACTAAGATTTTTACAGTGAGTTGCAAATAATAATAACAAAAAAATCATTACATTTACAATGTTAATACCATTGCTTGTACACTGAAAATTAGAAGTTGATGAATGTGACCTCCAATGTCTGTACAGATGAGGATGTTTTGTGAACAACTATTTTAATTATCCGAACCGTAAATTTGCAGCTAATGGCAAACTCCAGCCACCAGCTAGGAGAGGAACACAGCAAGATGTGGAAAGGCTTGCAGAAAATCAATATAGGGTGACTCAGGTAAGGGAAGAGACTGGGGTATTCAGTGCCTTCCTTGTGTTGGATGTGTGCTGACAAGGCTTATTTCAGATCTATCAGGTAGAGGATCAAAGTTTTCAGGGAAAGGTACTACCTGCCAGAGATCAGGATCAAGTTAAGGACTTTTCAGTTGGGGTGGGCAGGTGCAAATCCATGGTGGGCAGCTGGCTCATACTATTGTGAGGTTGCTGTATTTTTGAAAGGTTATAGCACCTGGAGGACATCTCCATGAAAGAAAGTAATGTTATATCCATTAAAAAAAATAAATAGGAAAGAGGATCCAGGGAGCTATACACCAGTCAGTTTCACCCCAGAGAAAATATTGAGCACACTGTTGTGGAAACCTTTTACAAATACATGAAGATGAGAAGATGATTAGGAGCAGCTGGCATGGGTTTGCCAAGTGAAAATCATATTGGATTAGCCTGATTGCCTTGTATGATGGAATGGCCGTCTCTGTCTACAGGAGGAGAGCAACAGTTGTTGTTTACCTTAACCTTAGCAAGGTGGTCTAAGCAGTATGCCAGTACCCAAATCAGGGCAGCGTGGACTGGAGGGGTGACTTTGGGGTGGGGGAAAAATCTGAATCTGGCTGCAAAAGCTGCGATTAGCAGTACCAAGTCCTCTTGTCCACCCTCTGAGGGGTGTTTCTCAGGGCTGAGACTGGGGCTGATACTGCTTGACATCCTCATTGGCAGCTGGGTGATGGGATAGCGTCTGTGGCTGCCACTGAGCTGGAGGGAAGGCAGGTGGCAGGGCCACCGTTCGGAGGGGTTGCAGCAGGCCATGGGAGTGGGCCTGGGGGGATCTCATGCAGTTAAACACAGAGACCTGCACCTGGGTCAGTGCAAACCTGTGTAGTAATACACACAGCACCAACCACCGCATTGCAGCTCTGCAGAAGAAGGACCTGGGGTCTGGGCCAGTAACAACCTGCATGTGAATCTGTGGTGGACCTTTGAAACGCTGCAGGCTTAAAGTGCCTGCTGGTCTGCAGTAGGAAGTGCATAGCCCACTGGTGACAGGGGCTGACTGATCCTTCTGCTTGACACCAGTCAAACTGTGTCTGGGAAACCTTGTCCCATTTTTTGGCCCTCTCTTAAGAAATACTGGCAAACTGGACAGTGTCCCCCAGAAGGCTGTTGAGACTGTTGAGAGGCTGGAGAATGGTGTACAAGGATAAACAGAGAGAAATGGTTTGTTCAGCCTGGATTAAAAAATGCTGAGGGCGATCTAACAGCAATTTGTCACTACCTGTAGGACATTATAGAGAAAAATAAGTTAGATTCTTTCATAAGTGAATAATTGATGGACAAGAAGCAACTGTCACAAACTGAAATACAAACTATTTCAACTGAGTACAAAGTATAAAAATAATTTAGAGCAAAAGTGATTTCTCATAAGAAAAAGCTGCCCAGAGAGGTGGTAGAGTCAACTTCAACCTCTTCCTTGGAGATTTTCAAAAGTCCACTGACTTGAAGCCCTGAGCAATCTGATCCAGTTTTGCAATTAGCCTTGTCTTGAGCAGAAGCTTGGACTAATGGCCTCCAGTGATCCCTCCCAACCTCAGTCACTCTGTGGTTCTTTGAAAACAGCAAGCAGAAAACCCCTAGAAAAAAGCGTGGTTGAAAATACAAAGGGGTTTACTCTCACTTTCTTTAACCTGCTTAGTGAGGACATAAAATGATTTATTGCATCAAGGAACAGAAAGTGCAGATCATAATAAAACCAATAAATTTTAAGAGAACAAACTAGTAAGGCTGATGAGTCACATCTCATTGCAAATAAATCTAAGGGAAAAACATTTACAAGCACTGGCAGTTCCCCCTAGAAATTATATTTAAGGGAGAAGCACAAACCATATCAATACTTGTGAAGCCTAGGAAGTAGCTCCCTTAAGTAAGCCTTGACTTCAGTGGCCTAAGGTCCGGGAAAAAAAATCCCTCAGAAAGTAGAACTAGGTCAAATTACCAAATTAGTGTAAATGAAGTAGTACTAATATGAAGGATGACAAAACTGGAAAGTCCAAGACAGAATTCTGCATGTCATAAAAAGTGACATAAAAGGAAACTAAAAGTAATTTTATAAAAAGATAAATAATAAGAGCAAGGAAAAAAAAGGTTGATACGCTACCAAACAGGGAAGGAAAGACATTTAAAATTGGTATTAAACCTGCAAAAATATTTAATATCTTTTTCAGTTTTTCCTTAACTGGAGCTACTGTGCTCAGTTAACACAACTACTAAGTATAAGAAAGGGCTAAAATGTCAGATTAGAATGATAAAAGAGCTTCTGGAAGAGCATGTAGAGAAATTAGATGTTTTTAAATGAGTTGGGTTTAATGAAGTCTATTGTATAGTATTTAAGTAACTAGATGAAGCATTCTTAAGATCCATTAGCAGTTCTCTGTTGTGGAGAATGGAAGAAGTTTCAAAAAACTCAAAAAGAGCTGACTCAGTGCCTGTCTTTATAAAAGAGAGGAAGGAAGAGCTGAAGAATTATAGAACCATCAGCATTATTTAAATTTTGTAAAAAAAAAAAAAATAAATACTGGAACAAATAATCAAATCAAATGAACTGTAAGCTCCTGCAGAATAGCGGGGAGATGAGTAATAGCCAAAATGCATTTAGCAAGGAGAAATTGTGTAATACCAGTCTAATATCCTTTTGTGACAGAATAACAGTTCTTGAGAAGAGGATGAACTAGGAGATGTCATTTGTCTTGACAAATAAATCTTCTGGCATTATCTCACATGGCATTTTCATAAGAAAGCATTAAAAAAAAAAAAAAGAAATTACACTACTATTATGTGAGTGTGTGATTAGTAAGGAAACTATGGGAGTGTATTGCTCTCTGTCAATCTGACATGTGCTCAGTAGTAATCTGTCCTCAATCTTGTACTATTGAACATTTTATTAATGACATGGACAATGGAATAAAGACTATTCTGATTAAATTTCCACCAAAATGGGTGGGAGTGGAGGATGAGCTGAATCAGCAAGCAGGATGAGAATTCAAAAATTGGTAAGTTAAAAAAAAATATCAAACAACACAATTCTATGATGACAAAGACAAGTTCTTATTTTAGCTGGAAAAGATTCCTGATACATATACAAGGAGAAGCATGTTGAGAACTGAATCATAGATCACTTGGTTTTGTCTTTCATGGTTATTTATGTTATTTCCATCATTGTAATAATAAATCTTACTCTCATTTTTTTTTTAAGAAAAGTTCTGTGCTTTTACAGTACGTAGTTCATTATGAAGGTAAATACATGCAAAATTCACATATATCTTCCAATATCCTTAACTGTGATCTCTTTACAAAATTGTTGCTAGTAGGAAAGGTAGTACTTACACTTGAATTTTAGGAAAACATTTTGCCTCTTTCCAAAACTTAGAATCCAGTACATTTTCAATCTACCTTTATAACTACTTGATTTCTAGATAATAATTATATTTTTTCACATGCTTCTGTGGAATAATTGAGCCTGGTTTATTGTCCATGGTCATGAGTTTAGCTACTGTGGAATAATAATATTTTTGGTAACTAATATAAAAAAAACAGGCAGCTTTTATAATGTTTTCAGCCATGAGTTTTCTAGAATATATTCCCGAGAAATGTTGAGGGCCCAGTATTTTTATCAAATCCTTATAGATGCTCTAGAAACCCTCTCTAGTGGATACAAACCTGAATTTTAGGGCATGGATTTTCACCATTAGTAAAAGACTCTAATGATCTTCTATATGAGTTACAAAGGCGTTGAAAAGGAATCATTATTAATGTTGATAAAATTATATTTTCTTATAGGAGTGGTTATTATAGACTCTTTGTTGTTTACATTTCTATTAACTTTGCCTTATTTTTTCCATTTCACACAAGTAAACTTTTGCATTTATCTTTTCTAATTTTCATACTATAACCCTTTTCACCATAGGTTAACAGTGTATTTCCAAGAGATGTCTCATAAAATACAAAAGGGAGAGTAAAAATTACAGATTAAGTTCATCTAGACTGAAAAAGGTGCATCAAATAAAATGATATGATTTAATAGTGCTCTTAAATTTTATTGAAGCTAAACTAAACTTACTCTGAGTAAGCTAAGAAAACTTTCAAACTAAGAGTTCTGTGATGTCTGCTCAAAATGCAAAGGACCTAATGATGAATTTAGAAAAGAGGTCTGGTTTATCTCTGGTTTGTATTTGTTAGATAAAAACCACTGTGTTCTTTAAAGAGGAAAACAAAGGCAATGAAGTTCCAAACGCTTTATTCAGACAAAGTGTTCGGTTCTAAATGTTCCAGATTTGAAGGTGGGGGGGAAAAAGCAAGATGAGTCAAGGTAATTTTCCTATTCCAGAACATATGTACGCACAGATAGTTTAACATTTTTAAAGCTTTGATCGGGATATGCACAGGACTGGGATGGGAAACAAAAAGATTACCACTGAAGTCAGAAAGAATTTTGCCAGCTTAATGACATTCAGATTAGACTCCTGGGCCTTGATTTACCTCACCTAATTTAAAACATCTAGGTATCGCACCTCATTTAAATTACTGGGACACTGTCACTGGAAAATACTTAAGGCACTGGACCTCAGCTCCTTCACCTAGACAAGTTCCTATTCTTAATACAGCAACTCTTTAGTCAGCAGTAATTTTGTATTTTGTATTTCATACTTTGTATTGTAGATTATTTATTTCACTACGTCGTATTGCATATGAAGTAATGTGACTTTCAGGTCAATCTGAGATGAAGTTTCAAAGATACAGCATAGAAAGCTGGCAAAAAACACACAAAGACATAAAAATATCATAATGTTCTACAATAACAACTTAATCATTACCAAATCCTTTGGAGTTTGTTTTAATAACATTAATTATGAGGTACTCATTTGGGATTAATGTGGTTGAAGTACTTAAAGGATTTCAGTGTTAATTGACCATTATTTTGAAATGTTCCTACATGAATTTTGAACTGGGGAGCATCACACACTGAAGATGACTTGATTGTAAGGTAGCAGCAGAGCTACAGAAGGATGTTTTGTGTGATCGTATGATTTAGGTCTGGGAATGAATCTGCATCTTTATTGCACAAACTGAAAACCTCATGTGGCATCTTTTGTGAACTGCTTTTGAACTTCATTGACACTGCTGAAGCAAATAATGTAGATGTATTTAAGTCAGCAAGTACTTTTGCTTAAAAGAATGGTAAGTTTAGCCAGCAGGAGTGAAGCATTTATAGATAAATTGCCTACATTTTGGATAAATTATCAACCACTGGGTTTGAAAGTTGCCTTGTTCTTAATAACTTTATCTTGAAACTAAGCTGTGTAACGTCAATATAGATTTTTGAACCATTAAAATTGTGGTTTTGATTGAAGACCAACTTCTTTCATACTGAGTGCTTATCAATGGGCAGTAGATTCAGATCATCTGAAATCAAAAGAAACAATGGTGGTAGTAGTTGCAAGTGGACTTTATGGTTGCAGATTTGTTTTCTATCTACCTCTTTGGCTTTATTATCTTATTCTTACATCTTTCTGAAACTGTCACATTTTGGACTGACCAAATTTAGGTCTTCCTGAAAATAGGGTTTTAATTTCTGTTTTGGAATATCTTCAGTGAAGTTTGAGGTCTTCTCGTGAAGTGACACCTTTGACTCTGATGTTATCATTCATCTTCTTCTGTCTTTTAAAACCTCTACTGAGTTGGGAAATGTATGCTTTTGTCTGAGTTTGATCCATTTTTATAATAGATAAAAGTAGATCTATACTATGCAGCAGAATACAGAACAAATGTTTCTAATCTTAGTTTGACTTGCATCTACTATGTGTCACAGTGCAGTACTCTACAGAAACACTAGCTGGTGTCCCAAAATGCGTCTTAACTGAAACAGTTAAAACACCTACCTTTTCTAACGGAGGGATTGAAAGAGAAATGAGGTTTTCAGAACTGATGTTGAAAAGGGTTTATATATATATATATATATATATATATATATATATATATATATATATATATATATATATTCAACCCCCAAATTCATGCCTGGCCAGTGATTAAGGGGATTGCTGGAGGGTGCTAGAGAGGTAAGTTATGTATTATCTCTCTCCAGTGTCTGAAAGGAGGCTACAGTTCATGAGCGAGAATATGCATGTTGTTCTACATTTTGGAACTGAAGTAATAGAATCTTTCTTTTCTAAGTGACAAAGTCAGAAAGCAGGCTAAAACCATAAAGCATCATCATCATTTTGTTTTAAAATCTCATGGTTTTGATCATATCCTTTGTGATTGACAACTGAGAATAAATTTGAGCAAAATTCAGCACTTGAAATGATGTAATTAAAAACAGAATCAGAAACTGAAAATTACACTTGCTCAAGTTTTCTCAGTTGTCAAAGTACACAGGAAAAGCAGACTGAGCTGTCCATTTTGTCAACAGACAAAACAATAAATACAAATACAGTCCAAGGCAACTATCTCAAGTTCAGAAATTTTAGACAAATAATTCAGGTCAGATATGGTATTAAAAGAAAATTTCTTATGTTATTTCACTATAGTGTAAAATATTATTTAGGAGAAGAGAGAGCATTAGTTATAGTTTTGCAGACTCCCTACTTTACTCATTTTGCTAAACTCCTCTGCTGTAACATGGATCAGTAAATGTTTCTGGGTAGACTTTATGAAGAAATGAAGCGGTAAATTGCATTATGTTTTGTATTATCTCTGTCTGCCACTAAACAATGCAGCATCAAATTGAGCTCATATGTACAACAGCTTTTACTAGAAAAAAACATCAGTTCTGATAAACTCATTTTGTAAATAGCAAGTTTTCTCCCTCATGCAATCTGAAGTTGTTTTTCTCTGCACTCTTTGATTGTGTTACACAGGATTGTGAGCCCGAGTTCATCAGTTTTTGACATCTGCCAAGATACTTCATTTAGTCCCACAAACCAGTCATGTCCAATTCTGGGACTTACCTGAGATGGGGAGGGAAGATGCTGTGGTCCAGCTGAATCATGCTGGCTGTGGCACCCCACTAAATGCCCTCTTACATATGGGTCCCTCAGCAGCCCATATACGCTGTGGGTAGCACACACTTGGTATAGTGCTAACAATTCCAGTACTGCACGTACACTGCAGCCTTGGTCGTGTCAGGAAAGGGGCTATAACCCACGATCCTTAGCTGTTGCTAAGAAGATATGTGTCTCTGAAAGTCAAACCAGCTGAACTGAGAGTAAGAATTTTAAATGCATTAGTTGGGGAATGCTAAGTCACTATCATGATATTTTTGTAAATTAAGTGGTCTTTCTTCACAAGAGACTAGTCTACATCTGTGTGGTCACATACATACACATATTAAAGATACATCCTTGGTCAATTGGCTTCACGTCCTGTCTAGAAGGGATATATTTGTTGTGGAAAAGAAGAAATGGTATAGAAAATCATACTGCTCAATGGTTTCCCATAAGTTCCTGAAAAGATCAGAGCAATCATAAAGCAGTTGGTTGGAGTTACTCCTTTATCTGCCTCTGAGCAGGTCAGTCTCTTCTGGAATTAAGCTGCAGTGGCCATACTGATTGCAGTGAAAGTGGAAAAAACATCAGGACATACTCTAGGCAAATAAATAAGTAAGAGGAGCTGGAACTAAATACCTGACTCTGATATACCGTTTAATATACACTCTGTTCATGACGAGTCACAGGTTAGAGCTGACCAATTCCAATCATCACAGAGTTCATTATTCTTCATTACCACCCATTTAAAGATCATTACAGTGTAAGTAAAAAGAAGATTTGGAAACAAAGAGGGATGAATGTAACTTAAAATGATAAGCACGAGAGGTTTTTATGTTTCCCTTCTGTGTGCTGCTTTTTAGTGGCCCTTGTGGCACTTATTCTTCCATTTAAAAAATCACTTCTAAAAATTTGCTACATCTTTCACTTCTAAAAATGAAGATGTAGTGCTCTGTATCTCTTAGCTAGCACAAAATTATCTTGAAAGCTTTTTCTTCACAAAATCCCTTTCAACCTGTGGGAGAGGAATAGTATGAGATGAAAATAAATGTTTTCTGTCATTGGTCTTCTAAGAATTTGAAGGAAGCCTTCCTTTTTGGTTGTCTTTTTGCTGACACTTAATCTCCACAACTTCTTTATGCATGTTTTAGAAACTTCTCTGCTTTAACTGTAAGGACTTCGAAGCAGATTTACTTCTTTTATTGTTTGCAGATAGTTCAAAAATTCTGAGTAAAGAACCCTATCAGAGCAAAGAGATTGGCCAGTCATTGTACAGATATTATTAAAAGTTAAATATGGGGGTTTAGAAATAAAAACTTTGTAGCAAAATTGTGCTCCAGAAGCTGCAGTACTTGTGTAAAAAACTCTATTGATGTGAAACGGTTTAACTGTAGAACAGCTGTGTGCTCTGATGGCTGAAGGAATTCCCATTTTAGTGTAATGGCTCATATTGTTGAAAAACTCCACTAAAGATGATGAAAAAAAAAGAACAGTAAATGTTTTTTATTATAAAATATGATTAACTTTTCACATGGTTGGGCCATATGAAAGAGATGGAAGAGGAAAAAGTAATTTAAAAAATAATTAAAATTGATATTTGCAAAAGGTTTATTACCTTGATTTTTATTAAGGTTTTCTGCTAACTGCTTTACTCCCTGCTGCTCCAGATTTTTCTGCTAGAAATCAATCATAGATTTTAACAGTAATTCGCCTGTCACCAGGAATTTTAATTGTCAGTGTGATCATTTATTAAAAACCAGAGGTTGATCTGCCCTCTGCTATGCAGCATGTATTTCCATAGATTCAAATTAAAGCAATTGTGCAAGCATGTGTTATACAATAGAAATAACACCACAGGAAGAAAAGCTGCTGTGTACAGGCAATTCTCTAGTGCTAATAATGAAGGTGTAGGTACTGCTGAGAGGTTTAATACTGTGGGCTATGGTATATGCTAACTTGGGGGAACTTCTTTTGCATCACTAGGAATATTTCAAGCATCTTTTTACTAAAGGAGTCTGTGTACTAAGAAAAAGAGACTTACAAAGAAACTGCCCTTTATCCCAGCTCTGGAGCAGGAGCAGCAATGGAGCAAGAGCTGTGTGGGGACAGCTGCTACTTTCCTGAAGTAATAGATGCTTGCGTTTGGAAATGAAACCCCATAATCCTAAAAGGCTACATGGTTAAATTTACATAGGTCCTCACTAACAAAGGCTGGAACTAAGTTATTTTTGCAGTGAGGAAAAAAAAACGACCTATAATGAATAGGAAATCAAGATCCATCTGTCAGGAATTACTGCTTCTAGTTTGTTCCTTACCCATGGGAAAATACCGTTTCACATTTTTGTATATGAATTAATATTTAAAATATAATTCTGGTATCAAACCTACATGCACAAAGAAACCTGAGCTCTTAATTGCTGGCAAAACAGGTCACTGTACTTTAGGCACCTTCTTGAGGCACTGGAGCTAGAAGGGTAGTTGGTTATGAGCCCTCTACCATTAGAGGACAGTGTTAAGACTGGAATTGCTCTGAGGAAGAGCATGTATATCCTTCTTCATTGTCCCTAGTGGGAACTTCAGGTCATTGAGCTTCAAACTTAGATATCTCAGATTTCATAAATGTTGGACATTGTAGCCACATTTGGGGCACCAGACTCTGTGGCCTTATATTGAAAATTAGTCTTCTCTGACATTCTACATCTCTTTTCTCTAAGTTTTCCTATATGGCAACAGGTAAGATTGAAGGAACAAGAGAGAATACAGGAATATATAGGTGAAATCTTATTTAGTGATCTCAAGACTATACATATTTATACACAATGATGACTTAATAAAAACTATGCAAGTAGTCCTGAGTGCAAAGTGTCACCTTGCTCCCATATGAATGGCGAATCCAGCATGTACATCCAGCCATATAAAGACTGAGAATGACTATGAGACTTATTCTGTGTAGATTGCTGGGCCCTCTTTCACATTCTCCTTACAACAGCGTTACACTTGTCTGACTCCATTAAATCAAATGGAATTCGACTGAAGTAAAACTGCAGCAGCACAGGTACAATCTGACACAGTCCTTCAAAATCATAAAAAGGTATTTAATAAAACAGATCACTTTGTATTAAACATGCAAGTAAATAGGCATCATTATTTAGTGACCAAGAATGGCTTGTCTTTTACTGTAATTTTCTGGCCCTGTGGATGTTGTAGCTTTCTCAGGAAGGGGCTTCCTTTTGTTGTGGACTTGTCGGAGACCTTTCTATAAGCCGGAAATTTGCACTGTGATAGAAGAAGGATGTTGGGTATAAAGGATGAAAGCACTCCTGACAAGTTCTCAGAAATGTGTATGCCAAGGACAAATAACCTAGACCAGAATTTATTGCATGCCTACTTTGTAATATCCGGAAGTAGGAAATTATGGGGACGATGCGATATTAAAGCAGAGATCCCCTTCAGATCTTCTGTGTATGGAAGAGGGCAAAGCTGCAGCCATCAGCTAGGACAGCTAGCATTTGAGATCTTTCAACAGGCTGACTACGAAGTTCCACCAGGAACTTCTTTCAGAGGTTTGCTTTCATCAGAGAACTCCCACCTCTAACAGGGGGGGATTATCTAGTCACTAAAATATAGCTGCCATATGAAATAGAACATGGTTCCCATGTCCCACATTTACCAGGTTTTGGCTAGCAGGTTATATAAACTGGGGAGTTTAAAACATCCGTCCAACAGAGATTTATGTTAGACTGGCAACATTGATACCCAAATAAAGATTACTACTGTGCAGCATCATGTGTGGAGTCTGAAGAATGCAGAATGAGTTCAAAGAGCTGAGGCTGTAATTTTCTCTTCTCCTCTGGACACTAACCAGGTTTGCATTTCCCTCTCTGTTGGTGAACACTCTTTTCTGTTGTTCTTTTTTATTCTTTTATGCCTCATTAAGGTTTTCTTGCAATATTTACTGAAGTCAGGTTCCCATACACTTGGGTAACTGCCAAGAATTCAGAATTTCACTTAGCACCGAAAATTAATCTAGTTCTGATCAGGAAAAACACTTTATTGATGGAAGTGATAGTTGGGTAAATTCTAAAATGTAACATTTATTAAACCCTCTCCTTTTCAAAGGCTGGTTATAAATTAAAAACAAAGGATTATGTAATCTGTTTTATTGTTTGTGTGGAACATCTCTTCAGTTGAAATTAAAAGGAAATGCTATTAAACTAAGCAGTAGTCTAAGTCATTTTTATATGACTCCTAGCTCTTAATAAAAACATAGCTGTTCACGTAACTCACTATAACGGTGGATAGCAATAAAATGTCTTCCTCATTACAATCAATACCTATGAATAGCAAAGACCTGCAGTGTGCCATGGCCTTTCTCAACAGGCAGCCTCACTTGGTGGTAAGGAAAATTGCTATCATCTTGTATGAAACCATTTTAGCATCACCCTGAGCTTAATAGAGCAGTCTTTCATTGCCTGTTAACAAGCTGAGCTATTGCCAGAAAGTGTTTAAACTGACAAATGTTGTCAACGCTCTTTCCTTGCAATATTATTTTTTTTGGTGTGTTTAGTGTGTTAACATTAGTTTGAATTCTGTCAAATTATTCTGTTGATTATTTTATTTAAGAAACCAATCAGTCCATTAGTTCAGGGTACAGAAAGTCTCTAAATAACAATAGCCAGATATCAGCATACCAGTGGTAAGTCAGAGCCTGTATGCTTGCAATTAATTTCATCATGATTTCAGGTGCATTAAAATGTGGAGCAGATACAAACGTTAAGGGCCGTGTTGTGTAGCCCAACCTTTTGCTCAGTAGTCAGTTGTCGTTCCTATGCAATATACAAATCATTGCTGTTGTAGCGACAACCTATATATATATCAAATGTGATGGAATGACAAATGTCTCGTAAAGGTCAGCCGTGCTGACATTATACAGGCATTTATAGTCATATATGTACTTGCAGCTGCATATAATGCATACTGATAATAGCATGCATAAAATGGGATAAATGAAGGTACATGCTGTTTATAGAGGTTTTGTGTGGGGTGAATGGTCACATAAAGAAATTCAAGAAGAGGATCATTCCTTTGCTCTGTATTCTGCAAAGGAAAAGGTGAAACCTAAAACTGTCTAAATCTGTTAACAGGAGAAAAATAAAACATGAAGGCTTTTTGGGAACATACATCAATTTTATGATTTCAGCAGTTGGGAGTATAATAAAGATGCATTATTTGTGCTGCAACGACTTTCAAATTACACAAATGGTCAAGCTGGCTTTGACCATCTGCCCTCCATTTTTGTAAAGCTTTCATGGGCAGTTAGAGACAGGAAGAGGCAAGAGGACATGCTGAAGAAGGAGATAGGCTGGTGTGCGCTGCTGTAAGCAGCTTCCTTCCTGCTTTATTGTATAGCAACCTCAATTCCATAATTTACCACAGTCTAACCCCCTTCATCCCTCATGGTACAAAGCTATGCTATAGTGTCATACTTATCCAGCTGCCTACTTTGCTGAGTGTGCTTCAGGTAGACCTGGAGGATGATATGTATTATTTTCTGAGTGTTGTAGAACGAGTAGTGGTTTTGCTTGTAAGCCTTATGGTTAGGATTTTGCTTTTCAGTAAGCCTAATAAAAGGAAGTCATAGTTTTTATTTATGTGGGAAATGTACTCGTTTGATTTGTTGTGCCTCCCCGGGAGCCTGTAGTTTCACCAGATTTGCTAGCTTGTAAAGTGGAGTTGGATGTGAAGGGGAAGCAAGACACAATTGTTATTCTGGACCCTCTAATTTCATCTGGTTTTCAGGAAATAATATCAAATTAATTGTTTCTTGGTTTGAGCCAGAGCAAACAGTTATTAGGCTCTTTAGATAGAATCTTCTGTTTTCATGCAGTCTGGAAGTGACCAAAAAAACCCTTGAAATAAATTAAGGATCTTCCATTGGGAGTTACTTTTTCATTCCCCTTTCTAATATAAACTAAGTTGTAGCCTTTCTGTGACATGTGGTTAATGTGTGGGGAAAAGTAATTCTTTAAAGATAATTGTTTTTCTTTACGCTCTAAGGAATGGCTGGAATACTATAGTGATTAAAAAGAGAAAAAACAAACTAATTAAATACCTTTCTTATGCCAGCTGTGGGTTCAAATCCATATTTCTTGCTACTTTTCTCAAGATTTGCAGACCTAGAAATAAGGCTTCAGAGCAAGGAAAAAGCTGAAACATAAAGAGATATAGACTCTCACAAAGGGGGGAATTGTCTTCCTTTCATACTTGAAAAATCACAGAGTCAAAAGCAGGACAGAGCAGTGCTATAAAGTCCCCTGAGAAACAGTCCTCCTCTGTATCCCAGAGAAGGAGGATTGTGCATCAAAATCAGACTCACGCTACAGCAAGTCTCAATACAAGCACTGTATTAGTTGAGACAGGGGGAAAATGAGAGGAGGGAGCAATCAAAAGGGAAAGATACAGGAAACTCCCACTTCATTTAAAACACTTACAAATTGCTAAGTTCCTGAAATAATGTTTGAGGCAACTCTGGAATTTCATACATGGTAATTACATAGAGCAAAATAAGATACAGGTTTTTCAAGAATCTGATCTCCATTTTGCTTTTCCATATCTGTGAAACGCCGGTGATAGCTGAATGTACAGCCCTCTAGATCAAGGGACCAAGTTAAACTCAGTGCTGTTACTGCATAATAACTATGTTCTTCATAAAACGTTAGTTATATCCTAGGCCAAGGGTTTCCTGTTTCCCTGAGCTACGGGGTTTATCACAGTTGTGTTAGTGCTGAGAACCTTATGCAGAACCCAGTAGTTTCTGGTAGCTATGTTTCTGATATCATAGAGATACCAGAAGTTTAAACTAACTACACTTTGTGCAGCTTGTGAGAAAAAATTGGGCATGCATGATTTCATTTCTAGTTCATCCTAAGCAGTGTTTGAAAGACATTTTCTAAAGTGCTAAACAGATTTGGTTTTGGAAATAAAATACATTTTTGTTAGTTTATTTATAACCTTTTACCTGAGATACCTTATTTTGTATGTGTAAATGAAAAATGGCCCAAACCAAATGATCAAAATTAGTGCCTATGGGTACATCAGGCAGATAGAATGTAAAAGGTTAGTATGCTGTAATAAGTTTGCATACAACTGGGGATGAGACAAATGTTTTTTTCATCTGGTCCTCGTGACTATTTAAAAAAAGTGCAGAAAACATTTATATACAATGTACCATAAAAGAGAGTGGAAGTAGAAAACTTTTTCTTCATAATCACGTAATTGTACTTCTGTTCCAAAATATGTTTATCCATACTTGGAAGTTTTGGAGCCTAGTTTGTTGTAAGTTCTGAATTGGACTTACAAACATATACACTTACTTTGAGCAGATTTTAATTTTTGGAGAAGATTCTCAGTGCTAAACAGAAGCATTTTCATTGAAGATTGCATCTGCTCTAAAGGAACAGCAAATGAGTGTTAATATCAGTAAAGATACTTGCACATGGGGGCTTTTCTTGGTTTCTTTGTGAAGTTCACATAAAGTCTCTGGAACATTTCTCGCCTTATCTTCCTGCACCAATACATTAAAGCCTTTCCATAACAGCAGGGATGCTTTATTAAAGTTTGCATTACATTCATAAAATTATCATCTGATTACTTTTGTTCAAGTAGATCTCACATGATCTTTCTGAATAGCTGCAGAAATAAAATCAAACAGTTTACTGGCCACAAAAGGAAAGGATTTGCTGGAAATCTGAGGGTGGCCCTAGAAAAAAAAGTAATGCTAGGGATATCAAATAATCTCAAAAGTGTGAGGAATGGGGACAAACATAGGAGATCTGTCTTCTGAGGACTGGACTGACTCTCTTTATTAAAGTCCGTCATGCTAATTAATTAAGAAATCCTTGTTAGATTGCTTTTGGCTGTATGCAGGTTTAAAATTTTTTAACATTATTTAAAAAAGGAAAAACAAGAAACAAGCAAACAAAAAAGCCCATAGTAGTTTCAAGTACTTTGTGGTCAGTCTGTTGTTTGTGCTGTTTTACGCCTTAAACTCTAAGCAGGGTAGTTGGTTGAAGAGAAGGATATACAAACAATTCTATGGTTTGGAAGCAGATAACTGAAATCTACAATATACATTTATTTTACTGATTCAGTCATTCAGTCTCTTTTGAAGAAATAGTTTAACAGTGTGATTGCAAGAAAATGTATTCACAATATGTTAACCAAGGTAATGCTGAGGTCTGCTAGGAAGGATGTAGATTTATTTTGGAGTCTGTTTATAAAAACATGTCCTAATTAATGGCTCAGGATTGTATCTGGAATTCAGTTTCCTGTTTTGATTTCCAGTTTCACAGGATCTGCCTGTGTGAGAACTGAATTTCTCAAAAAATGCTAACATTAATTTTCAGGCTTTGAATCCAATTTTGAATGAAGATTTTACTTTGTGGAGTTGAATTAGGGCCTATAAACTGTATAGTCTGTGATGACACACTGAAAAGATGCAGTAGCTTTTTCTAATAAGGGCTTGTGTTTTCAAATACTTGACACTTTTTGCAGCTTTATAAATGCAGTTTATTTTTTTAACTGCCCTTTGAGTTCTTGCTACCTGATGCAAACCTTGCCTGGACAAACAAAAATTCTGATTCTCTCTCTTCATCTGGAAATGAGGAATGGAAACAGAAGCCTCACAGAGAAATGTCCAGGCTTTCGAACAGAATGGGGAAAAGTTTAAGGGCTAGCCTTGCACTGACAGTTTGAGTTTAGTGCTGTTAAGGAGCATGCTATCTTATTGCATTGCATCTAGAAATGGAGTTCTACTAATAAGCCACAAAACCTCTGGTGCTTTTCTGTTCTTTTTCATGTAAAGGTTGCATTTCATTGCTGTCTCAAAATCTGTACCTTCTGATTCTCAATGAGATTTTTTCCCTTCATATAGTCTTCAGTTTAGCTGTGATAATAGAAATATAAATTAATGTGAATACAATTCTGAGTAATGATCATGCTGGAAATCCTTGGTGGAACTGTGTGACTACTGGGCTTCTGAATTTGCTCTCTGAAAACAGAAATTCACATTAGTATCTTCAAGGTCAGACATTTGAAGCAGTTATAGCATTTTGTGTTGATGAAATATTGCAGTAGTAGTATATGAATGATGATTAAGAGCTATTGACAGTCATTGGTAAATTATTGGCTTGCTTTTGCTGTTACTGCTAGAAAACTTCAATTTCTGCAGAATTCTTGCAGCCCAGGTAAACAATTTTACATAAAAATAAAGTGATCACATAAGGAGCTCCTTACAAATATGTTAACTAAGGATTAAATTATGTCACGTTTATAAAATATGGAAAGGCAGTATTTTGTGTTATGAGATTCATCCTTTTTTTCCAGGGATTTGTGGAAATTAATTCACAATCTATCACAAACTACTATCAGGTACTTTTATAAACATGCCAACAAATCTATAATCTTATTTCAAGCACAAAAATAAATCGTCCTTTATCTTGGAATACTGCTTAGTCCGAAGCCTATTAAACTCAATGGGAGTCATTTTATTGAGTCATAACAAAATGGACTTTTGCTTCATTCCTTGTCAGCTTTCCTCTCCAAATATTCTGCTTTCCAGGCACTCTATAGCTACCATAAGTACATTGCATTTTCTGTGATTGTGAACAGATTCACATGCTACGTAACATAGCAAAATATTCTCCATGTATATTCTGCCTGTTGTCCACTCTTCTTTTACTCATGCAATCTCCAAGAATTGCCCATTTTCTGGTATTTTCTAGGTAGGTCACATTTGTTATAACAAATGTTCTGCATCTGTACAACAAGTTGGTGTGTTGAATCCTTTTCATATTTCACTATGTTTCTTAAATGTAGATGTTGTCAGGAGAATTAACCAGTCAAATATACTAGATATGTTCATCAAACCCATGATCATAGAGATGCAGTGAACAGATCTTTATTCATATGTCAAGAAAGAGATTTAAAACAAGCTCCTTGGGAATGCTTTGGAATCCCTAGTGCAAAGCTGAGTTTTATGGTCTCTGAAAGACATGTCTTCATCCCTCAACCCTATCATTTCAAGCTCTGAAGCTGATCCAGGTATTTTCTAAGGAGAGAATGGTTTGTTGCACTTTGAATATTCTGGAAATTGTTTTGAGGAGATAAAGCACTTCTTAGCAAATCGTAATACCCACTTATAAATCTGCTAAGTAGTCCTGGATGAAAAATCCTGGCAATCACTCCTAGCTCAAATCTGTTGAAAATAAAAATGGAAAAAAAAACCCCAAAGGTTTGTTACCATGCTGTCTATTTTGCATGTTGTAAATGTTTCTAAAAACTGATCAATAAGTGAAAGAAAAAAATGCTTTATTTTATGACATCAAGATTAAAACTGAAAGGTGTCTCTATGTCTGTATGAATTACGTAGAGGATTATATTTTCTACACGCCATTTAGATTCATTTGGGGAAAGAACCGCTTCTCAGCAGGAGTGCTAGCTTTGTAACTAGTATCTTGATTGTCAGTAGGACTTTGGATAGATTTTCTTGTTCTCCTTCAGTTCTCTCTGCCTTATTAACTTGTACTTTTGTTAGGACTTGGTTTTACTGTTCCTCCAACTGAAATAGGCACTTCCTTAAGGAAGCAAAAATAACTTTGATAGGTCAGGTATCGATTCTTGCATTTGACTGTCACCTCTTAGTGAACGAGGTGGGATGTCACACTGCCCTCCTATCTGGTGACCTGCTGAGAAGTGTCTCCATCCAACAAACATGCACTTACCTCTTTTATCAGTCTATATACTAAGAATACCTTTGATGCAAACATATATAGGGAATAATATATGTAGTCATTACTGAGTCATGACTGTTCCTAGACAGAGTAATAATTAACCACTTTGAGAGGACAAGGTATTTATATCCTTGTCGATCTCCACCATATTTTTCCTAAATATACCTCTTCTGAATCCCATAAGCTAGTAATGAATCTAAAATCTATGAGAAAGCTGTAAGGTTCATAACACTGAGGTGTGGGTCAGCACAACATACTGTGCTTTCCATACTGCTAATGTGAATATCCATAATTCAGTTTAAAGGTGTCACAAATGTTTAGATGTGAAATAAAGCTATAGTTTCACTTAAGCAGTAAGAGCATGGAAAAAGGGTCTCAGCAAGACAGATGAGGTAGAGTAATGCTGAATGACAGCGCTAGATACAGTAAGGTTCATCCAGAGGGTGAGATTACAACATTTTTTGTTTCTACTGTCCCCTCTTTCTTTTTTTGCCTTTTCCTCTGACAGCCAGGTAAAGCAGGACCATACATGTAGTGCACTGTACAACCCTGTATTTCCCACCCAGTACCTCCCCGTCTTTCAGTCCTGTAGCTGGGTTAAATCTGCAATCTGTAATTATTCTCTCATGATCTGTTATATGGGAAATGCTGCATTCCAGTCAGTAAGGCATAAAATTCTAATTAATGACTTTACTGTTTATTATTTTCAGTAGGATAAAAGTTTTTACCAAGGCAAAATGAGATATTATATACACTCAGACTCTGAAAATGAAGACTATTTTTGAACAGAGTTTTTGAGAAGATGACCCTTAAATTTATTAGGGATGAAATTTTCTCAAATTTTCCATCTGGTTCATATCCTTTAAAAAAATTTTGCTTGTCCAGAGTCTCTAATTAATGACCTTATTTATAATTCTGAATCGTTGTAATGAGCAGACGGTAACTGATACTTATGTCTGGTAGTAAGTGCAGAATATTATATTATGCTATTTAAATATATCAGAGAAAAAGTTTTTGGAACCAAAGTCTACTTTAAATTGATTTTCATTGTTTCTCTATGTGATGGATCCGTACCTTGGAATAATTCTTTCGGAAATGTTATAAGAATGTTAGATCCAGTATTATTTCCATAGTGGTTTTCTCAGTGTGTGTGTGGTATTATTATTACTGTTATTATTACTATTATTATTATTATTACTATTTCTACTACTACTACTACTACTACTATTTTTTTTTTTATTATTTTTATTTTTTTTTTTTCTCCAGACTTCTAATAGGCATGCTGAGGTAGATCTCATTTTCTTTCATTATTGTTCCATGTACAAGACATGGTATAAAAATGTGCACTGATGTAAGGAAGGTATACAGCTTCAAAGATGTTGAATAGCAGGTACAGAAATGCTATATCATAAAAATACAAAAAAAAAATATATATTTTAATTAATAGAAAGGTTAAGAGTTGAGTGACAATAATTAGTTAGACTGAATTTTTGGATCAATCTAATGCTTTAATTTAACATGGCTCAGTTGGTAAAATAGGTGTGATAACACAGTTCTGTAAAAATACTCTCCCAACCAACTATGCAGCATCATTTTCCAGATGCCATATTATTGGTATTTCTGAGGACTCAAGTGACCAATGAATGCCTAAGAATGAAGGTCTAATGACATTGCAAAAGAGATGGTATGTCAGCAAGGTGACTGAAGGAAGATAAGTCTTTCCTAGTCATCTGGAGAATGGAAAGGTCTTTACAGCACAGGAGCTAGACATGTATATAGATTTTTTGAAAAGATATGTATCCTATTTGAAAAGTTAGGTTATAAATGAAACTACAGTTTTTTGAAGGAATTCTATCAGGTACCCATTAGTAAGTAGAAGATATGAATTTACTTTGGCTTTGCTGAGGACAATTTTGGTATTACCTATGAGGTTTGCAAAGATCATGTCTGACTACAAGTTTGGATAGGTACTCTTTGTCCTTTTCTATGCCCATATAACTTGGGAATCTGGAAAATGATTGAGCTATCCCAGAACTGGTTGGAAACGTGATTGCTTCAAATTTATACATGAAAAGAGCAAAGAAGAAAAAACACTTCTGGTGATCTGAGAGGGAAAAAGTTCACTAAATTCTTAAAGTTATTTTGAATTCTCATGAATGCCATCAGGTGCCCAAGTACTTAAACTGCGTATTTTAGGAAGCCAGTCAATCTTATTCCAGCAGTACTTTCAATCTGTACTTTTCACTTTATGCTCTAAGTAGAGGAATGAAATTGTACTTAAAGGAAGACTATAAACACTCTGATTTCCTGTAACAGGAGTGATAGATTTTGTGTTGTACATCTTTTCAGAGAGTTTTCTGAAGGACCCTTCCCCTCCACAGTATATTAGGATTTTATGGATTGATTACTAAAGCTAAAAAAAAAAAAAAAAAAAGTCTGTTTCAGGACCATTTTTGCTGCATCTTGCTCTTCTGTCAAATTGACATATGGACTTCAGTAGAAGGAACTTTTGAGATATGAGAAAAAGGACTGTTCAAACTCTTCCTTCCTTAGTGTAAAGTGCATACAAGTATTTTACTATATCTTTGCTTATTATAGAGAAGAGTGTTATAGAGAAGAGAATAAGCAGTTGAAACAGCATATACATAAAGGACGAAGAAAATAATGTTGCACCAATGAAGATACAGGTTCAGAATCAGGGGAATGCACAGGTTGTGTATTTGGATATGAAGGGCTGTGTCTCTTAAAAAGCTTTCTGAAAGAGTCTGCAAGGTGGAGATACATACTGAATATAAAGATCTAGAGATACCCACTTGAGATAAGTTTTAGATTTTGTATCTGAGGAGGAGGATGGGATTATTCTCAGACATATAGAAAATAAAGACTAAAGAGCTCTCAGGTTGAGCAGGAAAACTAAGAGTTCTTTCTGAGCCATTATTATCTTAAGCTAATAGTTAAGAACTTCTTGAAACATACCAGAGTGTTACGTTAGAGCATCATTAGAGAAGTAGAAATAAGAGCAGAAAAGAGTGGTCTCAGAAGCTGAATGGCTGTATTTCAAGAAAAATATTATGTCAGAAGTATTTGAAAAATAGGAAGTCTTGACTGTGCTTTTGGCTAAGAATAAGCATAGGGAATCTTTCTGGGAAAGTTGTGTCCATGGAATACAAGGACAGAAGTCACACTGAAGCAGATGAACTCCAGACACAAAGTATAATTAGAGAAAAATATGAACTCAGAGATAACTGTAAGAGAATACTTAAGATACTGGTGTCAGGGAATGTAAGTGGTTGACTATGACTTGTTTCTGTTGTAGTTTTTATAAAACAGAAATGACTGGAGGTTTGGACAGATATTCTCTGCCTAAAGAAATTACCATATCTATATTTTGTCTCGCTTCCATTCTAACACTATAAAGAGTACTAGAAAATAGCTTATGCAAGTCTTAGCATTTATTATATTAATACTGCAGATCCAGGGTCCAGACTACTATTAAATACTCAAAGATTTTAAAATAAATAAATAAAAATAAATAAATATAAATATAAAACACCATCTCTGCAGTAAGAACATAAGACTGATAGCACTGGATCAATCTGATGAGACATGTAGTATAATACTGTACATCTGAGAGCCACCACTATCAGATGCTGAAGGAAGAGTATGAGATCAAGGGAGCGTATAATGATGTTTCTGGATACTTGCCCAGACTCCAGCAATTTATAGGTCTTGTGTCTTTCTTTTTTAATAGTTCTTCATTTAATTTTCTTCCATGATTTAGGCAACACTGCATTTCACATTACAGTAAATTTTGTGATGGGGCATAGCCTGACATAATCCTTTCAGTCATTTCTGTATGGAAATGATAGCTACAGGTAGAAGCTGACATCTACCTTGGTTGTGATCTTTACTAACCCCTTGTTGCAACAGAGAACTTTCTCTTACAGCTGCTTGCCTTGGTCTGTTCCTCTTTGCATGATTTCCTTGTGTAAGGTACTGTTCTTTTTACTTACTGTGATTTGCCATGATCAAAAAACGCAGGAGGGGTGACAAGGTTTTAAGGGGTGACAAAAGATTAGTGCCTTTGTTTTGTGAAAGGTGAGAAAGTAAGGGATAGTTCTTTTTGGAAAAGATTCTGTCATGACATGTTATTTTTTTAATAGCTTTATAGCTTTGAACTTTAATAACTGTGTAGTTTCACAACTAAGTACCTCTCAGATTTCAAGGATTTTCTTTGAGAATCAATATTTTAGTGTCAGACCTTCAGACCTATTCCTCAAATCTCAAGTCTTAGAATAAAACCCCTAAACAGTTTCATGACATAAGGCACATCATATTTCTCCTGTCTTGAAATGCTATGATTCTGGTTTTTGGTTTGCTTGTTTGTTTGTTTGTTTGTTTATTTGTTTGTTTGTTTTTTTATAAGGCATTTTGAGCGTGTCATTGTAATTTTTTAGTTATAGTTAGTAAGTTAGTTTTGGTTTTGAAAAAAATCTGTTAAAACTTAAGCTGTGACATTTCTCACAAGTGACTTTCTGAGTGTCTTTTTAAAAAGCAAACCCATAAATTTTTCTTCAACCAACTGACTTTCTAAGAATTGGTATTCTACTATATAATATTCTAGTATGTAATGCATCTAATGTGCCTTCTGAGCACATGGTGCTTTAATATCACATAACAGTAAATTCTTCCTTCTATCTTATTTTGGTGCAGTTGATTTTTTTTTTTTTTGTTTCCACAGGGAAATTCAACATAGTTAATTGAAAGCATTATATGGTAAAGATTAGCAGTTATGAAGAGCAATGCCTGCTTTTGGAAGTCTGCCGTGTCATCTTTGCTTAATCATAACAAATATGTGTCCATTGCCCTCAAAGTCAGGATTTACTGACAGTCTGACTTAGTATCTTAAGGATTGCTTAGGAACTTATGCATTTTGTCAATGAAAGTTGTAGTGGACTGAATTAGAAAAAGTTAACTCCATATAACCACTCAATCCCCTTTGAGTAAATTGTGACAGAAATGACACTAATTCATGTAATTGACAACAGATATGCCTGTGCTTGAGTGAAGTTCAGACATTCATTTTGGTATTGATAAACCTAGTCACGTTGATTATGAAATGTGTTTGAAGCCACACACTTGCAGTTTTGACTTTGTTCTTGCAACTTCAAAGAAGCAATATGGCTAATGCAGTCAGAAGGAGATTGCTTTGTTTTGTTTTTGTTTGGTTTTAACTCCCATAAATACTAATTTGGTCATGGAATAAGAGGGCTGACTTCAGCTGAGTTATATCCACATATACACTATTTGGCCCAAGTTAGCTGATGCAGAGAAACACCATGCTGAACAGTAAATCTGTTTGAAAAATGTACCTCTCAACCTGCCAAGGCCCAAATTGCCAGCTGTAATGTGGAACAGGGAATCAAAATGCGAGACACAAATATTAGTAAGGCAGAAAATCTTAAAATGCTCTGGGATTCATTCTTTCATAAGAAAGACAAAACCCTCTTCCTGTAACTTTGGTTTAAGAAATTTTATTTTTAATGCAAATAATTCTTAACAGTATGAGTAAGGAGAAAGCAAATATAGTGGGGCATGCAGATACTTTAGGGACTAAAGATTACTATATGACTAACATGACCTTCTTTAAGTGAGCATGAAAAATGTGACTCCCAAATTTTTCATTCACTAGAATGCAAAACAGGCTATATAGCTGGAAAAACACATTACCAATAGCAGAAGTAAAAATCAGTGCCAAAATATAGTGTAACAGTCATGGCAAAATAATTCCTGAAGCTGTCACAAACAAAGGAAGGATAATTTCTAATATGTGCATAAGTTATTTGAAGTACATCTAGTAAATGTTTGTACTTACAAGAAAAATGGAATTTGGGCCCATTTCTTTCCATATATCTTAGGTTCATTCTTTGCTGATATTGAATCATTTTGTAGTTTCACTATGCTCAGCCTGTTTTAGGGCATTTTTATGTTAGCTGCCAGACAACTCTTTAAATTAGTTTATGCAAGTTGATAATATTTGGTTGAATTTTATTTACATAATAGGTTTGATTTATAGATAGCTTTGTTATAAACACCATGGCAGATATATCCTATATTTATGATATTTTTTTTTAGTTATATAAAACAATTATTCTACTGTATTATGTAGAGAATCTATAAAATTACAAACCTATAATTTGATGAAGTCCTGAAATCATTAGGAAACTCCTTACAGGCATCAGAGAACCTGCCAAAGCCAGGGAAGAGTCCTACCACATGGAAATTGTTTCCTCAAGGCAAGCAGCTTTCCAGTTTGGAGAAAAAGATCTGAAAATGTAATTGTGATGTCATCTTTCCTCATGCCTCTTTTGCATTATTGTATAACCTGTGGAAGCTGAAATGGTGGACTGTAGGAGGATACTTAGGCCCCAGGCTCATGTTTGCAGACATTTTTGCATGATGACTAAAAAGATTCTTATTTTCTCCTTTGCTGCTCTGCCTAATACTTGGCTTTACTAATGCAAAGTGCTGTTGTTTACAGTTTAGAAAATGCACAGGGCTGTGAACAGCAGCAGTGTAGGAAGGTTTCCCTTTCTGCTGTTCCTCGTGTAAATTCCAGCAGAGAGAGCAGCATACAACCAGGATGGTCACCGGTTCAGCAGTTTCAACACGTCCCCTTTGCAAGCATTCACCATGCAAGCCTGAATCCTGGTTTTTAACTCCCTAAAAGACTGCTATGGTTTTGAAGGATGCCGAATTCTCAGGCTCTCTCCACTCTAGTAAACGTACCCTGAGGGTCATTCTGTGGCACTGAGGCCACTGTGAGAGGAAGACCACATCCAGGGCATCACAGCCTGGGTCCATAGTCACACATGCTCCTGGTGAAGTAGTTGGAAAAATGCCAGCTGGCACAGATGAAAGCCATGACAGCAGCAATCCTATTTCACAGTACACAGTCAAATGGTCAATTATTTGATAATTTCAGAACCTGAGTCTCAGCTAATAGTTATTAGCAATAATTTCTAAACTTTAGCTTTGGTTTATATATTAGATAAGTATACTAGTGGAGCAGATGTGCAACCTATTATTTACTGCATACCTCAAAGTAATGCATGGGGCACTGAGAGCGTTCTATTTTGCCTTTTTTTCATTTTTTTTCTTTCACTAATGGCCTCTAGGGAAAATATGTTTCTTTTAAAATATATTTGGAGGAACTATTCAAGGTTAAGAAAACCCCAACACCCCCCCCCCCTCCCCCCCAAAAATCGTGCTACACTGAAAAGACATAGCAATAAAGTCTTTCCTCAGTTATTTCAGTGTCCTGGCAGGTAGCAGGTTAAATAACACACTGCTTTCTGCCACCAATTCTGTGGCTTGAGAGTTCTTGTAAACCATTTTATCTGTTTCGGGTGCTAAAAACTGTCCTTGAGCTGCTCAGAGTGGATGCTCTAGTGACTAGGTCTCTATTCCTAAGTAAGAGCATTTCCTTCCTCCCTCGCTCCCTCCATCCCTCCCTCCCTTCCTCCCTCCCTTTCTTCCTCCCTCTTCTCTTGTCTCTTAATTTCCTATGAGAGAAAAGGAACATTGTTGGTAACTGAGTCATTTTCTTCTCTCTTACAGTTTCTTAATAAACATTTTAATATATATTTTATACAAACATAACTATATATGTGACATTTCATGTTTACATAAATAAACATATATAAAGCACAAACATACACACATATATAAAAAGCACTATATGTATAAATTTATAAATATATATACACCAAAAAAGTCCTGACTTCAGACTTCTTTCCCCTGTAATTCATCTAAAAATGAAATCAACAACATTTTGTGTACTGTATTGCAAGGAATATTAAACATTGGAGCTAATTCCTTTGGCTTGCGGCCATGTTTTGTCTGTATGCAGGAGCCAGGACAGGTAGGAAAGAGCAGTTAGGTGTGCAATGAGAAGACACCCTCATCTGCCCATATCTGCTGTTAGTTTATGAGCTCTTTCTGGGGACTCTCTAGGAACTGGAGCAGTCAGACAGACTGGATGAAGGCTGTGATGATTATAAACCAGAGGATAAAATGGACTAAGTGGAATCTCCTTCTGTACTGTATGTTCAGACTATTATAATGAGAAGTTTTAATATGCCAGGAGATCTCAATTTTCTGGAATTCTTGGAAAACACCCCAAATTCTCATTCTCAAGTAAAAGTATCTAGTATAAACGTTTTAGATTTCATGCCACTACAATCATGGATATCACAAACAGTGCTCTGTTTCTTTCAATTCATTAATGAATTTTATCTTTTGAAGTACAAAAAAAACTTCAAAGTTGTGAGTTTAGTTGCTTCTTCAGTTTTCCTCAAAAGTGTAAAATCACATTATTTGAAGAGTCAGAAGTGTTGAAGTGTTAAAAATTATTTGCATGTCTTTATCTTCATCTTAGAAGATATGCTTTGAGAAAATTGTCCATCTTATTTTTTCTATTTGAAATTATAAGATGTGACATAAATGCGTGGCCATAGAAGGATGAAGCATTTAAAGCACTGCAGATCTTTCAATAGGTATCTGGACAAGCTGAATTCTTTTGTCTTGCAGTTATAAAAGCTATCAAGTGCTATTAAAACAAATGATCTGAAAAAAATGAAAAAGTATAGATATGGGGCAGGAGACAAGGCACTGAAATTGGTGAGGTAACTTACCTGAGTTCTAATTTCCATTAATAAAACTGAATGATTATTGCATTTCTACATAGTCAGAAGTTGGTAAATATGTTAGCATATTTTTGTACCATTGCCATGAAAGAATTTGAAATGCATTTTATGCATTCCTTCTTGTATGTTTTTTTTAGGTTTAATTTCTTTTTTTCTGGATTGATATCTTTATGCTGAATTAATTAGAATTTAGTATGAAAAACTAAATAGTTCTGCATTGGATTGTATGGTTTAATAATAAGAATAGAAAAAATAACATTTTATTCCACTCTAGCTGTGCTGAAATAAATGTCCAGTTTTACAATATCTGTATATAGTCGGATTTTCTGAATAAGTTAAAAAATATATTTCCTGGAATTACTATAAAGTTTAATTCAGTACAAGGAGACATTCAAAATGTGTTAGTGTAAAAGTATTATGCATCAAATGTAAGGGTAAGCAAGCCTCTAACATGACCTCAAAATATTACAGTGCCTACAATTTATTTTCATGTTTGTGGTGCTGTTAGGATTCTTCAGAGACATTGTTAGACATGTGCTTAAATTTTATTTCTAGTAATGTTGCTTTCTGATCTCACGTGCAACAAAATCATAAAAACACTACAAAGGTACATGTTTACATGAGAGTACATTTAATACTATTGTGCATATGCTGTAAAGCAGATGGTATTTTCAGTAAGTTATTCATGAGGGATATGCTTTGCATCACTTGAAAGAATTAGGTATCTTGTTTGCTAGTCATATCCTGTTAAGATCTTTTTCACACTTTTGTTCATGGTATAAGTGTCCAATGGGATAAAATTAATCCCCTCAGCCATGTGTGTTATACATCTCAGAGATCATAATATCATTTTTTTATTTTTCAAAGTAACTTTTATGATTTTTTTTTCTGGATAAACACATGATTTAGTAATCATGTGGCAGTTGAAGTCGTACGACTTTTCTTTTTGACTAGTTTTAAAATGAATGTTATCCTTCTGACCCTAAAAGGTAGGAGAGATTCTGCGAGATATTTGAAGATGCCTTACTCCCTAGCAGTGTTTTCAATAAAATGCTATAAATTAATCTCACATCTTCTAAACGTATTGTTCAAGTGAGTAATATGATAAAGTAAGCTTTATTGCTAACCTCAATATGTGACTTTTAGCAGAAAGAGCAACGATCTGTCTAATGTGGACAGCTAAAGCAGTAAAGGCTATATAATGGGGGCGATTTAAAAAAGGGACACTGTCTGGGAGATTCAGCTAAATATGAACTTATTTCTGTACTTGAAAGAAGGTCTTAGAAAATGTAGGTTAGTGCCTTGGCCAGGTTGTCCTGTGGTTGTGAAGTCCATTGGGTTGCCTCCCACTATATGAACGAACCCAGGGACCAGCGTAGTTTGCTAGCTACAGATCTCTGCCAGAAGCGGATCTCAACCTGCAGGACCTATTACTTGCAGCAGTAACCTAACATAGTTGTTATCATTTTCAAGTAGAAATAATGTGCCCTTTCCAGCTGCTTTATTTGGAATGACAGGTTTCAAGCTCAGTGCCATCCTCCCTAATTAAGGAGGCCTTGAAGATCTTAGCCCGGAGGTTGTTCAAGCAAAAGGTATTCTCCAGCACAAACATATTTTATCTCCAATAAAAGTATGCTTTTGTGGTCTATCTGCAGTTAGTTATTATAGAGACATACACATTTAGCTTTGGGCAAATACCGTGAGCAACATTTGTATTCAAGACAATAGGCACTCATCAGTGTAAATTCCTCTCTACTATGCAAGGTGGATCTTTTGATCTTTTAGAAAGAGCTGGAAAATTGGATGGTATTTGCAAAAGTCTTCCAGCTGAGAAATGTCAATAAAATAATCATGTTGGGACCAGTACATGGAATTGACTTCGTGAAGGGGCCACAGGGATGGTTACAGGTGCAGGAATGAATTGTGTAGCTCTTGATTACATAGACCAAATCTCACAGATGAGAAATTGTGCAGAGGCTCAACACCACCAGGCTGTACCACAGTTTCTCATTTGATGTGGTGAATTGGAGTGGAAATACCCCAGGATACAGTTTTTCACACTTTTTTAATGCAGTGTGTATGGAAATGCTTTGTA